>NC_056726.1:588881609-589029109 GCF_019279795.1 Protopterus annectens
GGGTTTTCCATGAAGTTAAACAGACGTTATACAATTAATTAAACCGCTTTAAACATAATGGGACCATTTGTGCTACATTAAGTTAACAGTGTGTAAAGTGCCAAAATCTGGCCCAAATGGAGGGTGAAACGCTCCACTCCCCCTCAAGTGAGGCAAACTTCCCTAAGGGGCATGAGTACCTAAACATAGTATGAAATAATGGTGAAAGAACCTACTAATATCTGAACCCACATAACCAGACACTAACAGGGGGCAAATGGACAAACTCACACTACACTAGGTGAAAAATGCCCATACCTATAGATGCCAGGAAGTCCAAGGGAGAAAAAAAATGGGATGTGCAAAACTGATCTAAATCAGAAGTCAAACTCTTTTTTTTTTTTTAGGTTCTTTCACCATTATTTCATACTATGTTTAGGTACTCATGCCCCTTAGGGAAGTTTGCCTCACTTGAGGGGGAGTGGAGCGTTTCACCCTCCATTTGGGCCAGATTTTGGCACTTTACACACTGTTAACTTAATGTAGCACAAATGGTCCCATTATGTTTAAAGCGGTTTAATTAATTGTATAACGTCTGTTTAACTTACAGCTAAAACCGTTTATTTAACATGAATGTATTGATTTTTATTTTATCTTTTGTAAAGGTTTTATATAAGGTTCTTATTATTATTGATGTTCAAAACATTTTAAAAATATTTTAATATGTATTATACATTTTCACTGGTCATATTTGTACCATGACAAGGAGTCTTTAAATTAAAGTGATTCATCAATTAAATGTCCGTTAATAGGGAAGTATCACGAGTATTTAAACTCCCTTCTCCTTGTTTTTAAGTGTTTGTCTGAGGAAGGCGGGTTATTTAACCTACCGAAAGTTCTTTTTTTAAATAAAGTGCTAACGTTACTGTTTTCACGGCTACCGCTTATTATTGGATTACTCTATTGTACCTGCATTGGCTTCCTTCGTGACTTGATACATTTGTCTTTCATGCCTGCAAGGACATGTCTGGGGAGGGTGATTACAAGCCTGCATCTGACTTCAGATACTTTTGCACTTAACACCCATGTACAGTGTATGACACATATGCCAATACTCGTGTCCTTAATGCCAATATTTGCATATGTGAGTAATAGGGAGTAGAATACATGCAGGTGAGAGTTGCATAACATGCTGATTGCAATGTATGTTTCAAACATCAGCAAAAAAATAGTTTTGCTTGACTACATTTGCATTATTTTGTGGAGTTGACCCATATGTAGCTGCACATTCCCTTTAATCCTGTGCTGTTGCACTGATGTGTAATGAACATGGTCATTTGTCTGTCATACATGGGTGATCTCTATGACTGCCTTCTGTGTTGTGCTCATCATATATGGACTGTTTGTACTTTGCCTGTTGATGTACATACATGCCTATGGTCCTGCAGTCAGTCAAAATGCTTTCTTGTTGTTGGGTGGTTATATGACATTGAGTTGTTATGCAGCCACAAATGAGAGGGCAAGGGGGAGAAGAAATACAAGACTGAGCATGCACACTCTGTCCACATAAACCCTGTATGTGTGCCTCATCAACCAGTGCCCACCCAATCTAGCTTAGTTAGTCATGCACCATTCAGTTGTCGCCTAGTAGCTCACTGGCAGTCACAGGAAACTGCTTCTACTCTTTACTGGTAGTTATTAAGAATTTTTTTTTGTGGCAGCAACTCTCATTCACTGTGTGGTCTGAGTGCTCTACCCCATGCCCCAGTCTCTAAATATATTGCCCCAAAGGCACACCAACCCAGAAAACGTATCTTATAAATCGTGCATGTGTATTTGAGTGCCTTATATTAAAATACAAAGGCCAGTATTCAGCAACTAAGCTGCAAAAAACTTGAATGTGTGCATGTGAAATACAAACCTGTCCATCCTATGTTTGTATACTGACCTTCCTTGTTTCACTGTAATATGCAAGGAAAACCCTTGTTTGCTGTTTTTATGTAGTACAGCTATTCTATTTTTCCTTACCTAGCTGATGCATATTCCATTCCCCTGTTTTTAACTTTACATGCCCTCATTTTCCCCTGCTGTCACAAAAATAAAATAAAATAAATAAACATAGAAGTTCACTGAAAAGAAAGAAAGAAAGAAAGAAAGAAAGAAAGAAAGAAAGAAAGAAAGAAAGGAACTCAAAGGTTTGTCCCCAAGTAATATCCCTTCTGTATCATAACAGTTGCACAGTGCACCTTGGATATTCCTCCCTAACATACCCTTTGTATTTATCTCTGACTAGTAATCTATTATTTTCTCTTTCCTGTTACTCCACCTCTAGTGTGAACTATAACTACACTCTTTGTTCATCCCACCAGGGCCTGGTCACAGCGCATTGTGAATCATGGCATATATTTGCATTCTGTGGAGCTCTGTCTATACCTTTGCCTAGGTTAGTTGTTATGAATCTCTATGTACTCTGTTGGTGTGGCTGTTTTTTTATAGTTTGCCTTCAACTGATTCATCTATAATTACATATTTTCATGTTTCTGTTTCCTTGAATCGGTGTGCTGATTATCCATAATAGAACTGCTCACTGTTTAATGTAGCAATGTGTTTAGGATTAAAATGTACAGCTTTACTTCACTCTTAGATTGAAAGGTAGTGTAGAAAGAGATGTCATTGTTTTTATGTTTTAAGAATGACTAATCTTTTCAACATTCCTGTGAAAATATACATGTAGGTGAGAATGTCCAGAGAGGGGTTGCTCTCCTGCAAAAATCCTTGGTTCAGGGTTTGGCTTAACACACTGCTATTAGTCCTGTTATTCTTGGGCACATAAGTTTACGGTTTATGTTTACTTGGGGGAATGGGTTTTATGCAATACAATTTATCCTATCTAAAGCTCATGATTTGGAGGTAACATAATCAAACCTACCTTGCAGTGAGAGGATATCTTTTTAAGGATGTGTTGATTTTACAATTACTCCATCCTTCAGCATCCAGCATTTTAGCATTGTTGCCTGCTCATCTTTCAATGAGTTTAGTGTTGATCACTGCCTGGTACTATATGGCTTCTGCAGAAAAATGCTTTCTGAATGTTTTGCAGACTTTTGGAATCTGAAATAATATGCATGTTTTGTTTTATTTTATTTTAATGTATTAATTCATTAGTTAATTTAGATAATTTGGACAGTGCAGTGGTGCAGAAGTAGTGTTGTCACCTCACAGCAAGAGGTTCTCCAGTTCAGTTCTCAGCTGGGGTGCCTTCTGTGTGAAGCCTGCATGTCCGCCCTGCGTTCGTGTGGGCCTCCTCCGGGTGCTCCTGTTTCCTCCTACATTACAAAGACACACGTTTGGAATGTTTGTCGCTGGGCTTACGCTGAAAATTGGATTCATTCCAAGTCGGACTTTCCCGGTAAACAAATGTTAAATAAAATAAAATAAAAATAAAAAATTTCTATGTTCTTAATTAATTGATAATACTCTGCAATCACTGACGATTAATGTATGCTTGTATATAAGAAATGAAACTAGGAATGATGGTGTAACGATACAGAGAAGGAAATGGATATAGTATGTGTGTGTGTATGTGTGAAATATGTTCTGAAAACAGAATAAAAATTGCAGCGTGTTGTTGCAGAGGAAGCGTATCTGCTTACTTTGGAAGTCACTCATGTCAGAAAAGCAGTGCAGCTGCTTCAGGACTGGCATGGAGAAGAGTTAGGGGTAACTTACCCTTTGTTACTCCAATGTGAAGTGCTCTAGAGTGAAGCATTGTTACAATGACAAATAGGAGAGGCCAGTCAAAGCTATGAGCTGTAATCTAAACAGAAGAAGACCATTAGTATATGTTCTAAGTGTACGCATACATGTGGATATCAATGGTCTGTATATCCACTTTGGCCATAGTTCAAGAATAGTAGATGTAAGTCATACAAAGCAATATCCTGACAACCAGATGGCAGGCATTCCTACATACATTCCAGGGGTCTATATTAGAACATCGAAGTTTCAAAACTTTGAATGTTCTAATATTGACCCCTATTCAGCAAAAGCTGAAAATATCGAAGCAACAAAAAAACTAATTTTTTCCTAGGGAAAGAGTTTGGTTGTCCATTTCTGTTGCATTGTTATTTTCAGCGCTGTGGTGGAAAGTTACAGGTTGGGTTCAGGTAAGTGTGCAATTGAGTGTGGCTTAGGTTAGTTAGGGTTAGGGTGTGGGTTAGGTATGTGTGCGATTGTGTGGACATGAGGGTTAGGTGAGTTAGGGTTATGGCATGGGTTAGGTATGTGTGCAATTGTGTGGACGTGAGGGTTAGGCAGGTTAGGTGAGTTAGGGTTAGAGCGTGGGTCAGGTAAGTGTGTGATTGTGTGGACATGAGGGTTAAGGCGGGGTAGGTGAGTTAAGGTTAGGGCGCGGGTGAGGTGAGTGTATGATAGTGATGGACCTTAGGGTTAGGGTTTGGGTTAAGGTAAGTGGATAGTTAGTGGTATTTGTATAATTTAGTGTAGGGTTAGGTGTAAGATTTTAGGTGTATGTGTGTGGATTTCTGTTTGTTTGGTGTGCTTGAGTTGTGTGTATGTGTTTTGGAACAGCAAATTTTTTCCCTAGGAAAAAAATTGCTGTTCTGTATGTTCGATGTTTTCAGCTTTCACTGAATAGAGGTTGATATTAGAACATTCGAAGTTTTGAAACATTGATGTTCTAATATAGACCCCATTCCACATGTTTAGATATTTCAAGACAATGAGTGGAGATTATGGATGAGAACTTGTAATCCAATAGCTAATGGCTGACTTGGGAGAGAGAGAAATAAATAAGAAATGTATATTAGACAAATAAAATTAGTTATAAAAAAAATGGCAGCCAGATGGACTTACAATGTTATAAAACAGCTCATCTATAGACATGGTCATGTGGTAGAAATAGCCAACTAAACAGAAGTACATCACAACATACTACAGGAAAGAGCATCCAAAAGCATGAATGCAAAGAGGCCCTAGCATTAAAAAAAAGATCAGAAATATACCATAAATTGGAATCTATCAAATCACAAGGCAAATATCATATGGACAGAAATAAAGTGAATATATTTCTTTGGGGTGAGATGACTGTAAACCATCAAATATACCCAAATTTCACCTTTTCATTTGTTACAACAAAGGATGGCTTGTGGTCTCTGGTCAACAGCCTGCTATGGTGATGGATGTTATCTTTTGCATTTTATCCTCTTAAGGAGAATGTTTGGATCCAGATCTACAGATGGCTCACATTTCTGAACTAACTTTACTGTAACTGCCTACCTGTCACTCTGGGTTTTGATCTGGTAATTCTCTTTCTCAATCCTTAGTCTGCGATAGGGTTGTTGCTGACATCAGGATGACCATCCCTCCTGCTAACAAAGTTGATTCTGTGTATCTTCCATATGTTTCCCTTTCTTACGCCTGTGGTACTCGGACCATGTTTTCAAAACTGTATCTCTAACGTAACAGCTATACATTTTCCAGCAGGAATAAAAGCTCAAATCACACAATATGATGACTAAGAAGTGTGTTGAGTCAAACTGCGTGATTACCTTAACAGGTTTTGGATGGCAGTCAGAGATTAATGTATAATCATTAAACAGGGATTTAAAATGAAGCGGAAGAGAAAAATCAATCAACAGTTATAACCATTGAAGAAAGATGGATAATGAAGGGAAATGGCTTTGTGCAGATTTCCATCTCATGTTCTTGACAATGAACTCAATCAAGCAATCAATCAATAAAGAAATAATAAAGGTAGGTTAACCACTGAATTCATATGAAATACTCGAGATTCCATTTCATATATGAGATTATTATGAATTCTGCTACAGGTGGCATTGACATCAACCACCTTTTCTTTTCTTTTATACATGGGGTCTGAGTGTCACACCAACAGTGATGATCACCTAGAGCCAATATTTACACCACCGAGCAGCTAGCCCTGCCATGCAAATTCTACTACATTGTAAAAGTAGAAAAAAGCTGCAGGTACTCCACGACTAACGAAGCCAACCAGTTTCTTTAGAAAAACACTGCTTTAATCAAATGAGTAAGCGCTTTCACATCTATACAAGATGCTTCATCAGACTTCAAAAAGCAGAACAAACAACCAGTTTAAAACCATTACAGGTCATCCATTAGACCAATGATGCATCAGGTGCAATAATTCAATCTATCACCATGGAAACAATTATACAAATTGAAAATGTTAAAACATTAGAATGTTTGAATGCTTCAGTATATTCGAAGAATTTTTATACTTTAATATATTCAAAAAACTCTCAAAATACTACTATAAAAGCCCTATAAAAACACTAATAATACTAATAAAACACTGATAAAAACACCTAAAGATGCGCTGATGTATCTTTATACTTATTATAATGTAAAATGGTGAAATAAATGAATACAAATATAATTGTAAGAAAAATAAAGAACTCTTTAGTGTGGTAATGGGTGATCAACAAGGAAAGGGGCGATCAACAAGGAAAGGTTTCAGGCTGACCCTATCATTGAGACCATGTCCCAAGTCAGCTCGCAGCCTGATGATCCACTTCCCTTCTTCCCTTTCTGTGAAACCAATGACATTCCCCAATCTCATGGTGGTGTGTATAAGCTCCAAAACCATAAACATAAAATTATGTGTGGTGCCATGAGTCAAGAGATGTCTCGCTAGGGCATTGTTCTCATTTTCCCTGTTGATGGCATACAAGTGCTCTCTTATCCTCTCCCTGAGGGTCCTATTGGTTTTCCCCACATAAAAACTGTTACATTTCTTACAAATAGCTAAATAAACTAGATTTATAACTAACTTTTCTACTTAACTTTGATTATTGGCGTCCAGCAGGTACCTTACCCTCAGAGGCTTTTTTGTTTCCACATTGTAAAAGTAAACAATGGATTAGGAAAATTGTTATGAATCACAGTTCACAGAGGTACACCTCACCAAGCAGAGCACACTAATGCCACAGCACACTGAAGCTTAACAATTCTGCACAATAATCAGCACAAAGTATTCCAGCAGAAATTAAAGTCTGTGTTTTTGTGGTGGGGCCAAGCTTCTGATATTCTCCGTGCAAGAGGACTTTGTTCCTTCTTTCTTTTTACTGTGATCACTTCTAAGGCTTCTATTGCTCCTGGACAGGAGAATGCCCCCTTCAGTGATTTCTTTTGAATCTATAACATTTCTGCACTTGGCTTCATGTGCAAACATTTCTGTTGAAACCAGTGCATATTATCAAGATTAACAATGCTGAGTACACAATTCCCCTAAACGAATAATAGCACATACACATCATTACATCCACAGTAGTATATTACAAAAAACACTTTTCATGTATTTTACCAAAATGAAAAGGCACTTGGTAATTAGTATGGGGATATACTCTTGCATATTATCAACTCTGAGGCTGCTGTACTTCTTATAATGGAGTAGGTGATATGAGACATTTCTTCTCATTCCTTAAAAAAATGTAGTACAACTGATTCCTGTAACTGATCTAGAATGAAATGAATTCCTTACCATGAACTATGGGAAAAACTGAACTGAAATGCACTTTTCACTCAGTATTTATTGTAGAACCACTGTTATGCATGCATTTTCCCACATTCACACAGCACAACCAATTCCATTCTGTTTTCTTACATGGCACTTGATGTGCTGTGCTGTTCAGACTTTCTGTTCATTATAACTCGAGTCAGTTAATTATTTTTCATGATTTGTGAATTGCTGCAGCTGAAATCACTTGATATGTCCTGTATTCTAGAAGAAGATATTTTAAAGAAACATGAGTTACAAAGCACATATATGTGGGCTATTAAGTATCCCTGCAGTAATAAATATAATTTCATACTTCTGTCAGTGAATCACCAAAAAACTTTTGAAACAGCTTTTGCTGCACACATTCATTACTGGTGGTGAATATGCTGATTTGGGGATCAGGAGACTTGTTCATTGGTGGCATTTTGATAGCAGGTTGGTTGAATTCAGTTTGAATGACTGTTAATGTAATTGAAATAACACTTGCTTAAATGTGTTTGAATGAAATGCCACCTGACTGAATGCTGTTGCTGTTGCTGTAGCACTCAGAGAAATCAGTGACTTTATGGTTAAATAATGGTTGGGCAGAGGTTAGTATTCCATTTTTTGATTCTAGTTAATGTTAAGATTAGGTTCAGGCTTAACTTAAGGTTTTAGCTTGGTCAAAAATGTAATATTGCATCACAGCTGCAATCAAGTATGTATATTGATTCATACATGTATACTAGGCTAATGACTACTAGGGTCTTTATTAGCCTAGCCATGCATCCCAAATGTACCCCAGAAGTTTTATTGCGCCTTAGAGGTTATTTTAAGGGTTACATCTAAGTCAGGGTATGATCTATAGATCATTTCTGTACATTAGAGACCTAGATGCTAGACCTGCATTGAATTTCTGATTTCATATCCACTGGTCCAGGTTACACTCAAATAATATTAGGGAAGTACTCTGCTTCACATAGATGGGAAGCCTGTTCCAGAGGAGAGGAGGGGAATTCTCTGAGACACAAATCTGTCCCTCCAACATGTCCTATTTATGTTGCAAGCAGAGTTGAAGTCCTGAGATAGAGTAGTTCTGATGATATTGGTTTTGTGGATATGCAAAAGGTCCATCAGAATGGATCCAGGGATGCCTAGTATGCCAGGCACAGATTGACTCTTAGCAGTCTGTAGGAAACCAAGTATAGGGATACGGCTTTGAGGCAATCTGCATAAGGCATGTTGTTTAGAACCTGTATTCTTTTTGTGAGGAACCTCTGTGGATATTCCAGTTGCTGCATGTGTCTGGTCAGTTACATACCAAGGGGGGCATTGTACTCAATGATGCTTCTGGTGAGGGCTGAATATAGAGAAACAATGACCTCATTGGACCTATATGTTATGCCTTTACTTATAAGTTGGCCAACATAGAATGATTTTCTTACTACCTTAGACACATCTTGGTCAAAAGCAAGAGTACTAGCCACATACATCCCCAAATCCTGGATTACTGGGTCCACTCTTAAAGATGTGTTATCAATGAGATAGTTTTCTAGGGTGGTCAACTTCCCAAAGGGTACAATTAAGCATTATTGGCATTGAATTTTAAGTTGTTGTTTTGGCTCTAGTCATTTGTCTGCGTTAGTCCTTCCTGTGGGATGTTATTGTCTTGGGGATTCTGTGATTGCTCCCAGTTTGCAGTCATCTGCAAACTTGATCAGCCAGAGGTCTTTAACATTGGTTTTGACTTCCAAGAAGTAAATGCCGAAAAGGAGAGAGCGCAGCACTGAGCCTGGAGGGACTGCACTAGTGACCAGCATCTTTGTGGATGTGGTCTTCCCTTTCTTAACTTTCTGGGTGCTATCGGAGAGCCAGCTGGCTATCCGCCATGTTACATAGGGGTTAATGTCTAATTTTGTTACTTTATTTACCATGTGTGAGTGGGAGGTTTGTATCAAATGCCTTAACCAGGTGTGCATTGTTTTGCCCTTATCCATTGCCTTGGTGACTTATTACAAGAAATCCACTAGGTTTAATAGGCATGATCTTCCTTTGATTAAGACAAATTGGGTTGGATCCAGTGTCTGAAGTTATCCTATGTCATTATTTATCATATACATGATAAATCATTCCATGGCTTTGCATATGAGATTAGTCAGACTTATGGGTGTGTAGTTCCCAGGGTCTTTTGATGGACCAGCCTTGTGTGGAGAGTTAACCATTGCAGTCCTCCATTCAAGTGACACAAAGCCTCTCTGGAGGCTATAGTTAAAACAGATACTCAATGAAACAGAAACAGTTGTAGCAGTATTATCCAAAGCCTATATAAGTGAATGAGTTCTATTATACAGAGAGGAAAGCAATCAACAATGTCCTGTTTGGGAAAAGTATGCATTACCTTTTTGTGAAATATGAGTTGTAGCATTCCATATGCATAGTTAAGTAGTCATCATATCTACCACATACTCAGTCTGCAGTATCACTCCCTCTTCCATTTATGCAGCACTCACCACTGTTGATAAATAGGATCTATTTTACAAGATTGAAATTCAAAAACGCCAAAGTGCTGAATGTCGAGACATCATCACCAAACACTGAAAACACTAAGCAATCATATACCCGAGTTTCACATGAACATAAACCAAAGTTCAGAAAGTCAGTTACCACAATATTGAAGAGGTACAGCGAACAGCATAGACAACAAGGCAACCTTTGCTTTTCAGTGAAACATTTTTTTTACAGTTTCTACACCATAATAGTAGCCAAAATTAACTAAATATTACTAAGACCAGCCTTACTGAAGTGATGCAAAGTAGTAGAATAATCCAAACAAAATAAAAACATCTCACGTGCATATAAATAGTCTTGGACAAATGAGTTTCACTGGGACATGTGATCTAACAAACTGTGGAAATGAAAGATGAACATCTCATGTTCTAAGCTGCATCTTACACCATAGCTAACCTTAAGTCTTAAATAAGGCAGCAGTAGCCTTAAGAAACTGTGCTATAGTATACTTTCCCCTGTGACAAAGGGGTATACTGCCAGCACAGCTATCTGGAATTTTATAAATAATTATATGTTATTTGTGAATATCAACATGATCTATATAAGATGCTTGTGTTACAAATGTATTAGAACTGTATGCCTTGTGTATATCAAACTGCTGGTACAGAGGTGTGTGTTGAAAAGGTTTTTTCAAAGTGCTGTTTGAAATGTAATCACAGTATGCCATACTGGAATAGAAAATAAATGTACATGCACTATTGTAACTATTTAAATGCATATATTTTAGCAGTGGAAACTGGAATACAGGACGTTAACTTCAGAAAAATAGCTGAAATTAAATTACTTTATGGCTACGCAATAGTTTTCAAGGCAGCTAGACACAGAGTCTGTGCTGAGAAGCCTTCTCTATTGTCTTCAGAGTGAACTAATTACTAGTTTTGAAACCATGAAGGAATGTAATTATTTTATGACTTTTACAAGTAGATGCTAAATACTGCTAGCTTCCAGCAGTAGACGTTTCACATGGGAAAGAGTCAGATGACAGGAAATTATGTCATTTGGCAAGTTATCCCAGCAGTAATATTTGAGATATTAATTTGAGAAGTCTCTTTATGAGACAGTGCATTCTGTATTCAGTCTTGGGCCTGATAAGAACCATTCACCACAACATCTGCCTTGCTCTATAATAGTAAGTTCTTAGGGTATAGTAATTCTCGTAGATTTGTTCAGGAATATAGTGAAGCTTAGTTTAGATATTTTTTCTTTAGTTATTTGAAACTGTCCTGCAATGTTGTTTTAAATATTTCCTGTGGTTTTAAACTCTGATGTCACTATGAATATATATTTAGTATTTTCTTGTTCTTTTATTATTTATTATTAAATACATTCAGACTTTTCATTGTGGCTGATCTGTGTAGAGATATTTAAGTTTGAGACTACTTGCATATTTATTTGGTGACACTGTGTGGGCCACTCCTAATAGCCTTGCTCTTGGTCAAACTACCTTTTGTATTAATATTAATATTACACAGTAAGACTGGACACCTTTTGCTAAGGGCCTTAAAGTAGCTGATAAGGCGTTGACAGGTGGAAGTGGTAACTACCTTATAGTCTAGGCAGAAGGGAGCATAACTAGTAAACTTATGCCAGCCTCTCTCAGGTGTGTGTATGTGTGTGTGTGTGTGTGTGTGTGTGTGTGTGTGTGTGTGTGTGTGTGTGTGTGTGTGTGTGTGCGCATGTGTGTGTGTAAATCAAACCTCAAAGAGTGTGTGTGTCAGCTATTTGGGCAGGAACACAAAGCACTGGTAGGACAGAGAAGATGCTGGTAGGTCTTGGCTTCGTCACCCAGCTGAGATCTCAACTCTATAGCTGAACCAGTGGAGATTCTTATTGGGGATCTGGAGAAAGAGGGAGAAACCAGCCCTGAACTGACTGTGGTCTCTATGTGTTCTTAAGGGAAATTGCACTTGATCCAGAGAGGTGCACCTGGAAATACTGTGTGTGTGTACTTGTCATCCTCTCAGTGTACATCCCCCATTGTTGCCAGTGGTGAGGATTGAGGCTCCTTGATTACTGGTCCAGTGGAGGGTCATCACAGCCCTTATTAGCACTTACCTAGTCAAAGCATCTACTCCTTTCCACTAATTTCCACTTTTTAAGAGATGATGAGCACTTGTATTCTTATTTAATCTACCCTATTTTCCTCTCTAATGAACATGGACATTACAGATGCCATAAGTCAGCTATTCTTCATCCTAGTAAACATCGTATGTGATAATGCCACACTTTAACTGAATTGTCTCTGCTTGAGAGACATAAAACATTAAGCACATATACATTCTAAAATCAAACAGGGAATAGGGGTGGAAATCTAGTTGCAAATGTAATGGTTCTAGTAAAAAATTTCCTTTGTTTACCTAGCATGTACCAGTCAAAAAAGAAATTTCCTAGTAAGACAGCTGAATGTTGGTACATGCTACAAAAGCTACCAGCTGCTTTGCAGGAAACTGGAAAGTCATAGTTTGACCATACAAAGTTGCTAGACTGAGATGCTACACTTTACACCATATATTTTGTCCAAAGTGGAATAAACATTCCTTGGACCTATGACCATTAATGTTACAGCGTATACTTTTTATAGCAGTGATCTCAAAGTTGCACAATATATGCTTCACACTAGCATTCAAACTAAAATATGCTAATAGATCATATATACCCTCCCACATATAATTATACACCTTCACCTTTAGTGACTTCTTTTTCGTTAGACAATACACTAATGCCACTGATTTCATATTACCACAATATGTTATAAAACCATGCACATTATATAACTATCTGCAAATGTTACCCTTAGTCAAAAAGGTCCCGTCCATCAACCAAATAGCTGTTGCACTCAAATCACTTAAATTGTTGGTTGTTGAGAATCCTAGTACAGGATTCCTAGTCTGTACATCGCTCATTGTCCTCTTTATAAACTCCCCACATTTTATAGGGTAATCAGTGTCAGAGATTGTGCGCAATGGACTATCCCTGGCAATACTACTTGACATACTTTTATGTCTAACCCTATTGACCTTGAATATTTCAGAGATACTTTAGCAACAATGTCATCCACAGCTCTGTTGTACTGTCTTAACCCACTGGCCATTTTGCATAGGAATGGGCATGGTCAGAGTGACTGACATGCCTACTGGCTGTGATCTAGAATGCAAATGATGCATGACTGACATGCCGTATAGAATTGCATCTGACAACATGAATATTCATTACCTAATTGTATTTTACCCTCTTCCTCAATGTAGTGCAATCTCACAGATGGTATATTTAAGTGGGGGTTGGGCAATGTCCACCACAGTGGGCGGGGGGGTACAGGGAGGCTTGCCCCCCTGCAAAAGCAAAGGGGAAAATGTTAAGATTTCTGTGTGTGTGTGTGTGTGTGTGTGTGTGTGTGTGTGTGTGTGTGTGTGTGTGTGTGTGTGTGTGTGTATATGTGTGTGTGTGTGTGTGTGTTGTGTGAACACCTGGTTTGCACTTCTGCACCATCAGCAAAGCATATGCCAAAAAATGCTGATGGGATTGTAAACTGGAGCACTAAAACTTAAAGCTTTAGCTAAAAATCTGCCCAGCTTGTAAATGAAAATGACACAGAAAAAGCAAACATTAAATAACTGCATGGAAGTTCTGTATTATTTACAAGTTTGTACTATCTGCTTTCCACATGTTGACAAGTAAGGATGAATATTCTTTTAGATGAGTAAAACTTCAAAATGTTTATTCATGAATTTAGTAAAACGTCAACTTGGTGCTGGGTGTTGGACAGGGTTTGGGTGGTGCTTGCTATTGTGCATCTGGTTGGTTAAGACAGTAAAACAAATCCTCATCCTCTACTAGGTAAGGCATATCTCTGTTTCTTTGTACTCTCTACTAACCCTATATCTTTCAACTTCTACTGGGTCACTGACATTTTGGTGTGCAATGGATTTTATAAGTTCCTCTCTATTTGCTACTGTATTCATTATTGCACAACCCTTACATTTCTCCTTTGATTTTAGCTTGCAGCAGCAGTATTTATTTTTTGAACTTTTCTCTAAATGATATATATCGCCATCTAATATAAGGATGTCTTTATCTTTTTGTGACTTTACCATCTTGTAGAGACCTCCCAAAGATCCGGATGCATGCTGTATTGCCTCTGCTATTGTGGAGTTATCAGTGTTGTGCTTGTTGCTTATGAAAGTAATAAGTTACTATTACTAACTACTTTTAAGTGAAAGTAATATATTACTATTACTTATTACTTTTCTAAAAAAGTAATATATTACTATTACTAGTTACTAACTAAAGTAACTAGTTACTGTTGAGTTACTTTTACATAAGTATAGTTTATCAGTTCTCATATTCAGATTTACTCACACAGTACTTATATGTAAGGAATACATGCTTACTGCACATGAATACAAGTGTATTAAAGTTGTATACACAGTGTTACAATAATGATGAATAGCATTTTACAGTTTACAAAGTCCCACAGACTAGTCTTTATAGTCAGAGAGTCACAATTTAACACCTAAACCAAAGTACGCACAGCCAGCAACACAAGACCCATAACAAGTTACAACCCATCAAATTTTCTACAACGTACATTAGGCTAATCTGCTAAAACTAATGCTTAGGATGCAAAAATGCTTACAGAAAATGTCATATAGGTCTAACAAGACTGTTAACAAAACAAAGTCAACCAAAATATCACTTTATATAACTATTCACAATGACTATACATTTTTGTTGGCTTGAAGAAGGAGCAACCTTTCAAAATGTTTGTTGGTGAGGCTATTTCTTCTTGCTGTCACCACTTGTCCACCAAAACTGAATAGGTGTTCAGTGCATGCACTAGATGGCACAGCTATATTAATGTTCAGAAATATCTTCTTGACTATAGGGTAACTGTTGAGAGAAGATATTTCTCTGGAAGGGTCAGCCAGATGCATATCCATCTGAGAAGATATACTGACATTGGCTGGCATTGACTCTTTGAAGCAGAAGAAGCTGTCTTTCACACGTAATGCAGAAGCTTCAGATGACCCATGTGCAGGTTAATCCAGTTTCTGCATGGCATCAAGGAGAGAGCCTTGCCTCTAAGGTTCTGCTCTTCACTGTCCATCCATCACAAACGGAACTGTGGATGCACTATGCTAACCAGAATGAGCTCTTCACACTCCAGAAGGTGATTGAACCAAGCCTCAATGCCTTTAAGAAGAACATCAACTAGTGGTACAACAAGCTGCACAGACTGCCTGATTTCAGACAACTTGTTTTTCAGGCATGTAGTGGTGGGGATCAGGATTCCCATGAAGCTTTTCAGCTCTGACTGCAGTATCTTCAGAGCCATTGCCAGGGGCTGCATTGCTTGCACAAACTCAGCAACAAAGGTAATTTCTGCAGGCCTGAAGATGGCAGTTTCAGTATGTTCACATATCTCATTCAGCAAGCCTTCATCCCGAGTTGCAATGAGGTGAATTCTCTCCATCTCGTAGAAAGTGGAATTCCATCATGTCGCATTGGGAATAATCAATGCCAGATCACACTTATGTCGAACCTCCTCAGCAGCTTGGGTGCTGTGACTAGCCTTATTCCAATCAGCATAGCATTTGACCATGGTGCTTTGCATGATATTTTTATACTGTGCATCATTACAAGCATTTTCAGCATTGTGCACGGCAACTAGATTCAATGTGTGTACTGCACATCTCAGATGGGGAAGCAGTGAATAGGTGTTCTCACTTTGCCCTGACTGTCTCAGCACGGCTGTCATGCTGTTGTAAATCACTTCACCATCATCATCCTCATCTGGGGATAGAATGCTTGTAGTCACAGATCTCTCACATTCTGAGAAGACAGTAAATTACTGGCATTGTCAATAATTGTTACACACACCTTTTGGTCTATCTTGTACTTCATTGAAATGCTCTCAAGAGTTGATGCTATGAGATCATATGTATGCCTTCCCTGTAATCTGCAGCATGATAAAGGAGTTGACTTTCTTGGAAATGTGTCACAGTCGTCCCAGTGGGAGGTGACATCATAGAAACTATGATTCTGATGGGTCCAAATATCAGCCGTAGTACAAACAGTTGAAATGCCTGCTAAGGTTTTCATCAGATTCTCTTTCATATCACTGAACTGTTTCTTCGTTCATTCAATGAGAGTTTTCCTGCTCATGGCCGCCTTTCCTGGCTGCAGGCCAGTTACAAGGGGAATGAAAGATGGCTGTTCAACAATGGTGAAACATGCATGTCATTCACAACAAAGTCAATGATCAAACTATCCACCTTGGACTGTGTGACATGACCAGAACCAATGACTGCTGCAATAGTTGGCTGTGCCAGTGATTTCTTATACAACTTGTCAGCACTTGAATCAATTGCTTTCCACTTCAGAATATTTAACTTTCCAGTTGTGATAGGATGTGATGTCTGAAGATGCTTTTTTAGATTAGACGTACTATTTACTGCAGTTCTGTAGGGCTTCATGTCAGCGGACATAGCTTACATTTCACAACAGTGTTTTTTCCATCATTCATAATTAGGTCAAAGAATTACCACTGCCCAGAAACTTGTATTTCACCCAGATAAATGCCCAGCCCTAACAAACATCCTTCCCCATACATCCCAAATAGAACTCTGAGATCTGAACACCAAAACTTAATTTCTATCCACAAACTCAAACGACCTGCTGGCCAGCTTCTCCTCTCTTTCCCACTAGGCAAGAAATGGAACTCTCTCCCTCCCTCACTTAGGACTATATCAAACTCAGAAACCTTCAAAACCCAGCTTTTCTCTTACCTGTCATCCAAATGGAAATGCTCCTGCTTTCACCCTACCTAAATTCAAGGGAATTCCCCAAGGAGTTCTTCATATTCCTTACTCCTAACTTCCCTCTAACTCATATTTCTATTCTCCTAGAACAGACTCAAGCTCTCAGTAACTGATTAAGCAATCTCTCACTTGATTTCAAGTATGTATATAATGTAAATAGCAAATTACTTCTATTGACTGCACATCAAGTATATTACTTACTTTGAATAACTGCATGTAAACTGTTGCCCCTCTACTAGTATAAGAATGCAAGAACCTTAGATCTTTTATTATGAAGACAGTTGATCATGCTTGCTCTTGATGCAAACACCTGTAAACTGTGTTGTTCTCTAATATCTGTTAACTGTGTTGTATGCTGTACATTTTATGCATTTGCATTTCCTTACTGTATAAATATTGTACCTGTATTATATCTTTATAATTATGTAACCCTTACTGTATTGCTTATGGAGCTTTTCTCCCCGGGCCTCCACTGAAAACGGGTACTTTCAGGCCCAGTGGACTTCCCCGGTAATCAAAATGAAAATAAATAAAAAAAAGGTTAAAGTAAATTGTATAGTACTTTTGTTTCTGAAAACATGAACCTACAGTAAATGAATTTTCTAAGTTTATTTTTAATAGATAAATAAAACACTTTCATGTGTGAAGCACCTAAATAGTGTATGGAACAGCATAAACAACTGAAATGCTGCAAGAGTAAGCTTTTATTTTAGCAAAGAAAAAAAAAGTGAAGTCCTGTCCTATGTGGAATGCTCCCCATGCAACCTTAAATGAACCCCCTAGTCTGCTTTTCCACATTGAACAGCTTTGGCTCTGCTAGACAGCTTTTATTTGATCCTTTGATCCATATAAAGCATTTACTGCCAATCGGCATTGAGGTCCCCCTAGAGCAGCCCCTCCTGCGGCAACCCCCCCCAATACCCAGCAATTCCAGTGTTCCATTACTTGGCTATTTCTCCCCAGTTACCATAAACACTGTTCAAGCCTGTCAGTGTGTATATTGCTTTCTTACTTACTTCTGAAATGATTACAGATATTGAAATAAAAGAGCACAAACACTGATAATCATTTGCTAAACAAACAATACAGTCTTACAGGGAAAACAGACTTAGCATGACTGCGTAAACATCTCTTTCCTTGAAACTCACATTCATTGAAATGGCACTAAAACTCACATTCAAAGAAAATGCATCTAGCCAGTGGAGGTCACCGACACAACAGGCCACTCTAATACAATATGCAGAGGATTCTACTCACATTTGCACATCTGAAACATGGTACACCTCGAAAAAATTACTCAGGAAGCATTAACAGCAACTGAAACATGGCTTTGTAACTCATAACTCAAGCTCAACCCATAAAAGACCAAACTGCTACTTTTTCCCCCAAATCCCTCTGTCATAAAAAAAACTAAATTTAAGTCCTCTCTTTCAATAATATAACTATTGAAGTCACTTTTCATAGCAAATTATTAGGAGTGACAGTGGATGATAATCTTACATTCGACCTGTATATACAAAATTGCATAAGGAAAACTCTTCAAAAACTAAGAATACTTTACAGGACCAAAAGCTTTCTCACCGACACAACTAAAACTACACTTGCCACTACTTATCCTCTCCCCACACTTCTTTATGGTGCTCTCATCCTCACTAACCTGCAGGCTTCACAAAAATGAAAACTTGAAAAATGCAATAATAAAGTTGTGAAATATGTAGCAAATACCCCTTTGAGAACCCACCACTGTACAGCACTAAAAAGCCTAAATTGGTTAGAACTGCATCATCAATTAATATATACACAGCTTCTTACCACCTATAAAATTATCCAGCATCCATCTGTCTGTCCAGGGCGAAAACACTTTCTACGCAACTATATTCCCAGTCAGTGATTGAGATCCAGTGACCAAAACCTCCTGTCTATTTCCAAACCTTACTTCTTCACCCTCATCTCCTTGTCTTTTGACCATCAGCTGGTATTTTCCATTCAACTCTTGTGGAACTTGACTACCATCCTCTTCGCTATGACTTTTGAGTCAGCTATGTTCAGTATTAGTTTGAGGAGAGATTTTCAGCTTCCAAGAGTCCAAAGACATCTGGCTGCTTGCATAAAGCTCAAGCCAATACTGCTTATTTTCCCAGAACAACAGTAATCTCCCACTCCCACCGAGTTTAATTATAACACGTTCTTGTTACAGTTCACACAGCTGGCCAAAACTGACTTTTTGTTTTAACTTTGAAAAGTTGCTAAAATACAGAATTAGCTGAGCAATGCTGATAATGCACTTAAGAGCTCAGACAGATAACAGTGGATGTTGTAAAACCAAAATCAATTTATAACTGTAGCTTCAGATTCAGAGGAGAAATATTTAAAATTCAGAAAAATGAGAACCCACTAAAAACTGACTTAAATACTCAGGCAGGTTTGCCCCCTGCCAAAAATTATTCTGTTACAGTTTTATGCTCCTTTATTAGTTTGGTGCATGCATGTTTCACTGTTTGCAATCTGTGTGGCAAAAGGTTTTGTCAATAGTTTTTACTGTGATATTTCGCAAATCATCTTGCATATACTAGTGCAAGAATTACAAAAAATGAACATACACTCATTCAACTAAATTGGACTACTGCTATTGTGTGTGTGGGAAGCAGTAACAGAATAGTTTCTAATTAAAAAATGCATCTCAAGCTTTTTCATGTTTTTGGTGAGTGAAGGCTGTATATCAGTTGAAGAAATGCACTGGAAACATGGAGATATGTTAATACTCCAGAACAGAAATGACAAGTTCTGGCAGCCCCATTTTAATTTCAGGGTGAGTAGGGACACAGTTTTATAAATATTGTCACATATACTGAACCATAAAGCTGGCATGGATAAAACAATGTTCTTAAGGGAAAAGAAAGGAGGATTCAGTTTAAGATTCACAAGAATGATCTAGAACTTTTCTGAGGTTTCTATCACATTCAACTTCACCATTGCCTCCTACAAGAATATCATCTACTATAACAGCACATGGATAACCAGAAAAAAAAATTTGCTCCATCACATGTTGGAAGACTTCACTGGCAGAATTTATCCCAAATGGCATTCTCAAAAATCTGCATCTTCCAAATGGTGGTTAGCAAGGAAGATTTTGATTTGGCATGAGAGCAGCAACTTCTTCAACTGTATGCATTGGATGATGAGGTTATTTCAGTGCTTTGTTCAAATCTCTTGGATCAATTCATATTTAGATGTCATCTGAGCTTTTCTTATGAGCTACTACCATAGAGGATACCCATTCAGTTGGTTCTTCTACTGGAAAAATTACTCCTAAATGTGCCATTCTGTCTGGCTCTGTTTTTACTTTGCCCTGCATTGCTACTGGAATCTTCCATACTGGTCTGACAACTGGGTTTACCTAGTGGTCTAACTTCATAGAGTATACACTTGGGTGTTTGCCAAGCCCATCTTTGAAAATATCAGCATATTCAGAAAAAATATTCTGTGTGAAACCTTCGTTGTTGTTGATACTTACATGGTGGACTTCCTTACTAAATGAAATCAGTCCCATTTTCAAACTATGTTTGAGGCCTAACAATAACTGCACATGTCTTTTGACTATGTAAAACTGCAAGTCATGGCTGTTCCCAGCAGAATAGCATGAAAGCACTACTGAGCCTTCAGTTTGAATCTCTTTACCACCATAAGCAACAAGCTTCGCACACTTTGCCAAATAGTTTTTCATCTGCTTTTACCTTAGCAAACATTTCTGCTGGCATAACATTCTACTTTGAACCAGTATCAACTTCGAGCTCTACAGGTCTCCCATTAATCAGTACAGCAAAAAATACTTCACTGTTTGCCAACAAATCTACTGCATTAACCTTTTCCTCAAGCACAGAGACACCATCAACATAAAAAGTAGGGTCGCAGCTTTCTATTTGATCAATTTGCTTTTTGGAGTGCTCTCTCTTAATAAAAGAATGTGGCTCTTTAGATTTCCAAACCTTTCTGAAATGATTCCACGTTTTACATCTGTGGCATTGCTGACCAAAAGCTAAGCACTTTTCTCATTTAGGTTTGTGACTGCCTCCACAATTACAACAGTTGACTATGGGGCCTACCATGGGTTTTGCTTAAATCACCCCTCAGTTTTGCTGTGTGTGCCCTGGGTTTTACTAAAGCTGCCTTGGGTTTCATTGTGGGAGCCTCACCCTTTGGCCTATACCTCTTAACCTTGTGCTGCATGCTATCAACATTCATGCTGGAAGAAGCTACAAGCATGTTCTTCTCATTCATAGGCATATTTGTGTACTTTTCTATAAGCTATATACCTGACAAATCTCTGTGGTTTTGCTTAGCTAAATCACTGTCTCAAAGCAAAATCTTTCTCACTGCATCATTATTAACACCACACACAAGCTTGTCTTTTATCAACTCATCTTTCAGATAACCAAATCTGCATGTTTTTGCCTTATTTCTCAAGTCACTTATATATGCTGCAAAAGTTTCACCAGGCTTTTGATCTCTTGTATAAAATATGTGCCTTTCCACTGTAATATTAATTTCAGGGTTGCACATTTCTCTAAATTTACATTTTAAGCACTCAGAGTCTTCTCGCATTTCAGCCTGTACTACAATATTGCAGTCTTCCCCCTCCTCTGCATAAACAGCAGGTGCATACACAAATGAATGTTCTCTCTCAATGGCTTCTGAACCAGCTAAATTGAGCAGAATAAATGATTTTGTACATGCATCTTTATCAGAAAAAGCAGCCTGTTTGAAAATATCATATTCTTGCTCAAACTCTCTCCAATTTTCTGCAATATTATTTTCAAACACAAGCAGACCAGGTCTGTGAAATCCCTCTGCTATGCCAAATAAGAGTCAAACACACACCAGGTACTTGTAATTATATTCAACTGCACAACAGACTATTTGAAATAGCTGTACTCTTTGAAAGGACTGTACTGTAATACTGCACACACTGATAACACTTTGCACACTTTAGATACTTTAAATAGCTTTAGTTAATGCAAAAAAGAAGTACATTGTGAAAAATAGTTTTCTTTTTTGAACATTTTATACGATTCAGATATTGTTTCAAATGTTTTCATAATTAGTTCAAGTATTTTTTTCAATATGTCACAATTTTGAACATTTTGTTTATTCAGTAATTGGTTTGAAATGCTTAACTTTATATTCATTGAGAGAAAAATCATTTAAATGAGTTCAAGAACCTGAAAGTATTTTCTGACCAGTTTATGAGTCGTTTGCGAATCATTTGAGCCACTCTTGTATATTCCTCCATTACTAGCTGTGCATCTCATGGCTTTAAGAAGTTTTAACTTCAGATCCCATTCTGACAACATGTCACTCGTCTTGTATATTCAAATAAGATGATGAGGCTTGGGTGTTCATTTAAGATATTTATTACACACAAATACATCAGGATGGGTGACTGGAATATAAAACTTAAATGAACTAGCTAACTGACTGACTGCTACACACACACATGCTTTCACTCCAACCGCTTACACAAAATGGCACTCTGCTTGCACGTGCTCAGTACTTTTTATGAATATGCCTATGAACTACAGTGGCTTTAAAAGTACAACACACACACTATGATCTACACTCCCTGTGTTCAAGTGGGTTTTGTCAGGGTGTTCCAGTTTCCTCCTACATTCCTAAGGCATTCTGCAGGTGAATTAGACATTCTAAATTGGCCTTAGATGTGAGTGCGTGCATGTGTGTGTGCCTTCTGAAGAAGGTTGGGTGCTGGGCTGGCATCTCGACAATGTAAAACTCCACTGCCACTTCTTCTGCAGACTGATGATAAACCATGGTGATCTCTAACGGGCACAGCCGAAAGGAGAAGAAGAAGATTAAACTTTATAGCTAGAGAGTCACAGATAATAATTAAACCAAACCAGCCAGCAGCACAAGACCTATAAACACCGATCACATTTTGTCTATTTTCAGCAACTAAAAATTGAAACCCAAGAAGAATTTTAAATAGAACATAACAAAAAATTGTCAAGATAAAAGTTGGTTGATCATAGATCCACTTGAAGGGTCCTGCTTGGTGCAGTGGGTTGTGGTATCAGGTGCTCAAATGATGAGTAATGAGTTTGATTCTGACTGTTGATGGTATGAAGAACCAATGCTATTTATTATACTGCAACATAAGGATATGATCGCTAGCAGGCTAGAATTGTTCCATTGTTAGGGGATGTTTTAGTGGTTGAGAGTCCCACAGTACTAGGGCAGGGCTGGTGTCTGGTCATCATTAGCTTTCACCTCCTTGCAGTGCTAAAAAATGAAGTAAATTTTGCCCCAGACTAATTCTAAGGATCTATTATGAATGCTACGTTCTATGAGTTCTGCCAATGTTATGTTGTATTTTTTTTATCCAATTGCCACTTCAAAGTGTCTATTACCTCCTAACATCTGATTACTATCCATACTATATAGGGACCCCAGAGGTTTTCCATCACTCTTTAGGAGGCTGTATTGCCCACACTGAAAACCACTGGTTTAAGCAAAAGTAACTCAAAAGTAACCTACATTTAAGTTACTAATTACTAAAAAAAGTAATATATTACTATTATTAGTTACTGTTTTGAAAAAGTAACTAGTTGTATTACTAGTTATTAGAAATTGTAAAATATTACATATTGTAATATATTACTCTCATCACTGGGTGTTATGTCAAATGCACTTATACAAAAGGTTATGATCACATTTATGTAAGTATAGCTATTAATAGAGTGCAACTTTCCAGTGTACAACATCATTTGCACACTACATCTATAGCTGGTAAGTCAAATGTACAATTATTTTTTACAAACACTCTCTCTTTTCTACTTTACTGTACTGTTTTTCGATATTGTAGTAACTGACATTCTGAAACTTGGTTTGCGATCATAAGAAACTCGGGTTAATGAACACTCAATGTTTCCAATGTTCAGTGATGTTGTCTTGAAATTTTGCACTTCGGAATTTTGGAATTTCGATTTTGTAAGATAGAGCCATGAAACCATATTGATGGCAATGATTCATTCTGTTCAGTAATTGGTTCTGAATTATTCTCTTTTATGTCCACCTGAGTGCAGTGCAGAAATGACCTGAGGCTTTAACAACTGAGCCTGCAAATTTTGCAAACATAATTTTGCTTCCATTACCAAATAAACATCTTGCAATGTACCATATTTAATTTCTGAGCTTGTAGGGTTCCCATGATTCTCTACAAATTCCAGCATTATTTTAGTCATATCAGTGAGCAGGGGAAACTGCACCAGTGTGTTGGCCAGCAAGCTAATTCCCTAAAATGGAGCACACAGTCTATTTTTGATGGTGCAATGTGTGTTTACTAGCCTTAATTTCATGTTTGGCCGCTTTCCTATCAGTCGCAGTCACTGTGTGCTAGCATTCTGGGATTAGAAAAGCATGATTTAAGTACGTCTGTTTGTCAGCATAGTCTTAAGAAGGTCTTCTTCAAAAACAGACCACGGACATTAGGGTACTGAAAATGATAGAAGGAAAGCAGCATGATTTTCATGAGTAGAAATTGATGAGCTTTGATATGTTAGAACAGAGAATGGATATTTGTTATATATATGAAACCTTCCAACACCTCTGACCTCTTGCTCATTAGTGATTTAGAATAAGACAACTTTATACAGATTAAATACATTCTGCAGGATTCACGATGGCTTGCACGGAGTCTAAGAGTAGAGTAAGACTCCATGCAGCCATCATGTCCAACGAGCGATCCACGAACAGCCTGTAGGGACGTGTAAGAGAGCTCCTAAAACAGCTCTTACACAGACAGGGCTTGGATATGCAAATTACCTCACTTGCAGCCGAAAGGCATGCAAATGAGGTAATTTTGTGATCCAGGAAGCACAAACCTGTCCGTGTAAGAGCCGTGTTATCTGCAGAAATGTACTCAGTTGACAACTGAGTACTGTTCTGCAAATAGCACAATGGAGCCTTGTCAGCTGCAAATAAAGGTTGCATATGTTCCAGAAAGCATGCCAATGACCAAATATGTGGCCACTGGCAGCGTACCCCCAATGAATACTAGCAGAGGTAACAGGTGAAAACAATCATAAGCAGGCAGAACAGTAGCCTAGCCCAGCACTTAAAACTCTGCAAACAACAGTGCAGTATGTTTCTCTCAAGAGACACTGCAACACTGGAGTAAGCTATTACAAGTGAAAACTGAAAAAGCTTCACTCAGACAAAAAATGCTAAGGGCTGCCATAGCTGTTATAAGGCGACATATGCAACATGCTGAGGGTGGTGACAATGCAAATGCTGCCAGACAACCCACAGTGAGGAGACGGAGAAGAGTGTACAGGCCCAGGGTCACCTACCAGGGGTTACATGAGCTGGAGATAGTGGAGCGCTATAGAGTGGACAGAGGCCTCCTACAGCAAATTGTTGAGCTGTGCAGGCCACGCCTCACACACAGAACCAACAGAGGGGAACCCATCCCAGTGGAAACCAAGGTATGTGTTGGCCTAAGAATACTAGCAACAGGTACCTTCCAGAGACCAACTGGTGATATGATGGGGACATCACAGGCATCAGCATGCAGGGTACTGCACCAGTTCCTGGATGCCATGTCAGCACATGTCAGTGATCATGTATATTTCCCCAATTCCTGTGAGGTATTGGCCAGCAATATGCATCTCTTCCAGCAAATAGCGGAATACCCTGAGGTAGTGGGTGCAATAGACTGCACGCACATACGCATCAAAGCACCAGCCGGTGAGCGGGGTAGGGTCTACTTCAACCGCAAGGGCTTCCCCTCCATCAACTGCCAGGTCATGTGTGATGCCCAGGGCATAATACTGAATGTGTGTGCTGGCTGCCCTGGAAGCTACCATGATTCCCATATCTGGCATCTGACGCAGCTGTACCAGACATTTTCCAATGGGGACATCCCACATGGTCACCTACTGGGGGACGCTGGCTATGCACTGGAGCCATGGCTGATGACACCCATCAGAAACGCACACACACCTGAACAGGAATGCCATAATGAGGCACATGCACAAACACGTAATGTAATAGAGCATGTGTTTGGGCTGCTCAAGTCATGGTTCCGGTGCCTGGACACATCTGGTGGAGCCTTGCAGTACTCACCAACTACATATACCCAAATTGTCATGGTATGTGCTATGCTACATAATATGATTCTGCGAAAACAGCTGCAGCAGGACCAACATAGGCCCAGGCCAAACAGCCCCCCCACAATTGCCAAGGCCATCACAGGCAGAGAGTGACTTGGAGGAGGAACAACATGAGCCTGCCCCAGTAGGCAGAAGGAGGCATGCCCAGTATGCCTTGGCCTTGGCAAAGAGGCAACGCATAGCACATACACTGGCTCAGTAGGAACCCTGGAAATGATACCTCTCTCTGACTCACACATATAGTAAAAGGGATGCCTAAGTTGAAACAACCTGCTTTCAAACATGTACAGGGAGTGTAGTATGTGCATCCAACATAGGCAGCCCTGCAGCACCACCTGAGGCATGATTGCCATGTGTTAAGCAATGTAACACCATGTAGTATATGCAAACTTGATGACCCTGACTAACATACTACCCTCACCAAGCATGATGAAGACAAGATGATCAATTACAACAATTGGCTTAAGTATTGCTGTTAGTCAAAGGGGATGCAATGCCTGTCAGCCTGGGATGACATGCTGAGCAAGACATGATGCTCCACCTGCTAGGGATGGCTTGCACCTATCACCCCTGGCCTTTTGGATACTGGCAAAGCCTGTTGTCACCCCCATAGTGCCTTGAATAGGTAAGGCTCAAAACACAAACCCACCTCCATGGGTATCACAAGGGATAAGAAACTAGAAGTAATGCTACCCAATGCCAAAAGTCTAAACTGCAAGATGCATGCAGTCCAAACTCTCCTCAGCATGGAGAATGTTGATATCTGTGCAGTAACAGAAACCTGGTTCAAGGCTCACAAGAGCACCCTAACACTACCAGGTTACACCTCATACCATGCTTTACAGCCCCAAAACATGGAACAAACTACAAAAGGTGGGTGACTATCAATAATTGTGAAGGATAACCACATCCCCAGGTTGGTGCCACAGCAAGCAGCAGCACGGACTATCCACGGGCAAGTAACAGTGGCTAAAACTGCCTCCCAGTTTGTAGCCTGCTACAGACAACCCTCCTAAATCCAGGAACCACACTTGGCCTACATGAGAACATATGAAAATATGAAGGTCTCTCCAAACAACATTATATTGGGTGACTGCAACTACCCAAACATAGACTGGGAGCGTTATTCTAGCTCCAACACCCTAGGGCAAAGGTTCCTAGAATTCATAAACCAAGATGCTATGGAACAACTTACCACTCCCACAAGAGGGGTAAGCATACTGGACGTGATAATCACCAACATGGGGACTCTATGCACAAGACGAGAAGTGTATCCCTCACTGGTAAGATCAGACCATAGAGTAATCTCACTGGATATTCACATCCCGACCCCAGTCCCTGGCCAGAAAACCACAGTGAAAAACACGTGTAAGGCAAATTTTGCACTCCTCCAAACTGAGGTGGAATCCATTAAAGCCCTTGTGCCTGTGGAAAATATGGTCCAGACCTCAGAACCATTTATAAATGCATTCTATGAAGACCTTCAGGAATGCATGGATTATGCAATCCCAAATAAAACCAAGACCCAATCCTCCAAATGCAGGCATCAGGCCTGGTGGACCCCAGCCATTTCCAAACCATGCAAGAGAAGGAGGAAGCTACTACATGATAGAGCAAAACCCAAAAAGGGAAGTCATCTCTGATCAGTATTATGACAAAAAACTATGGCCACACATAAAATCCTCTAAGGCCAGCTACAAGATACAAATTGCACAGGACACTAAGGATAATCACAAGGCTTTCTTAACTGATGATAGGAACCTGGATGGGAATTCACAGATATGCTCAGAATTAGTCCAAAATGACAAACAATACACCAAACCCACACACATTGCCAACATCCAACCTGACAGGTTCAGTGCAAAATCCCCCCCCCCCCCCACCAAAAGGCAAAATATCTATCCCAGCAGAGTGCTGTCCCCCTGACATTGCAGATGCTCAGGTAACAGCCAGTGTCTCCAAAGCAAAACACACAGCATCAATGGGACCAGATGGTGTCCTGGGCTGTGTCCAACATGAACTCCAAGAAGAATTAAACACCAAATAAAACTACTGCTCAATCTCTGCCTTACCACAGGATATGTACCCAAAGAGCAGTGTACAGCAACAGTGGTCCCTCTCCACAAAGGTGGTGACTGAATGGATTCTGCAAACTATCACCCCAGAATCCTGACTAGCTTGGTCTGCAAAGCTATGGAAAGGATCATCGTGGACCTCAGAAATAAAGATATTGGGGACCTGCAGACACTGGACCCTACCCAGTGTGGCTTTCTTAAGGGCAGATCCTGCCCTTTAAACCTGGTTGAGTCATTTGAAACAGTCACCAAGGCCATTGATGAGGGGAAGGTGGTCCACACAGCCTATCTGGACCTTGCAAAAGCCTTCCATACAATACCCCACTTGTTCATTATAGATAAGATCACCAGCTTAAATATAAACCCTATGTCAGTAGATGGGTTGCAAACCAGCTCAAGGACAGAACTGACATGGTCGGAAATGCTGCAGCCATGTCAGACTCCAAAACAGCTACAACTGGCATCCCACAAGGCTCAGTCTTGGGACCTCCCATGTGTGGTATATATTTCTCAGAGGTACAGGCCAACATGGAAGGACTGTGTCTGAACAAGTTTGCAGATGACTACAAATTGGGCGCCATATCTGACCCTCCAGCTGACACAAGCATCCTACAAAAGGGCCTCATAGAAACAGACAACTGGTGCCAGAGCCATGTCATCAAGCTAAATGCAGAAAAGTGTATAGTCATCCCCTTTGGAAAAACAGTAAGTGCCCACCAATTACCACATAGGTGTTAACCCATTAAGTACTTTAGAAGTAATAAGAGACCTGGAGCACAAGATGATAGAAATCTTGCATTTGACAACCATGTGGCTGTAGTGGTTAGAGAAACATTTCATATACCCACCTAATCATGAAGGTATTCACATCTAGATCAGGGGAGGTCATCGTGCCTCTTCAGTCATCCTTCATCAGGCTCACAATTGAGTGTGATGGCCCTTATGGGATGTACCTTAGCAGACACCTCCAGCAACTGGAAAGACCCAAAAGTACCTCACCAGGAGGATCAAAGGGCTGTAACAGATGCCATGTGTTGCCTTATTAAACAAACTGCAGCTCCTCACAGTGGCATACTGCCTGCCCAGAGGTGATCTGTGCCTGATGTATAAAGCCATGTCCAAGCTGGAATCAATGCACATGCTGCACCTTGTAAAATCTGAATGCCATTGAGCTATGCACATGAGAGACCTGAACCTCATCACTGACATAAATAGGACATGCTGTAGTGATTGATCCATAACCCAGAAGCTCCCTCCACTCTTGAGTAAACTCCAAGTCCAGGTTAGCCAGAGAGTCCCTCATTGACTCTCTTCAAGAGGAATCTTGATGAGTGGATGGGAGATTGTAGGTTTACCCTGGGTATCACTTTTATGTCACGGTTAGACAGAGGCACAGTATACTAACCTTGAAAAATGTCATGGCAAACTCCATTTAAAATGTGTGTTGAAGGACAAACACACTCTCTGACTAGAATGAGAAATAGCCTAGGGCAGATAGCCTAGTGTTTCTCAATGTCCACTCCAGTTGCGGAATACACTACTAATGTTGGACAAGCCTGGTTTAAGTAGGCCATAGCTGAACAAAATGCAACATGGTCATATTTGCACAACTGGCCCTTAACCAGTCTGGTGTGCTCAGTATGAATATTTAAAGCAGTGATAGGACTGAAACCCAGGATACTGTCCACCACAGTGAAAGGACTGAACCAGTACACTATACAATATTACAGTGTTTGGTCAGTATGAAAGAATGTTGACAAGTGTATGCAAACTATCCCATGAAAACCCTGCAGGCACAGCATAATCCCTGTTGGGTTCAGACACAAAGCAGTTGGGCAGTAAGAACACAACATGACCTCCAACACACAACTATAAATGTCAAATATTGTTCAAGTTCACACACAACCACAAATGTAGTGGACCTCAGATCTCAACATATGGAAAGGTCATACTGGGCATGCTCACACACTTGATAAATGAGACATATGTCAGGCAACAAACCATGGAAAGCCTGAACTGGGCATGCCCACACACTTAGGCCATGTCTCAGTATAGCAGTTGGCCACACATATCTGGCATTTGTATGTGTTAAGCCAGGAACCTACCACAATACAGCAATCTGCCCAGTGCACACAGTTAAATGACAACAAAGACATAAGTAATATAGTGGAACCCTCTCATATTCAAACATCTTCCACAGATACACAAGTTGTTCATAGAAACAGGGAAAGCTATGGCAATAAAGACCTGCAAACAGTTTCTCAGCAACAAATATTGTGCATCTGAAACATAAACATATGGGTGTAGAGGTCAATACTAGGCTGTTTGCCCTAGGGAATACATAAGCCTAGCCAGAGTGTATTTGGCGTCTGCCTCCCCAGTACAGTAGCCTACTGTGCCTCTGTAAAGTAGGTCACAGAAGGCACCGTTTAAGGCTAGTGTGCTGTGCCTCCATCAAGCAGGGACACAGTGGAGATCCCAGGGGTTGAATTTGCAATGTCACATCCATGTGGCTGGAGTTTGCTGGAAGAGGGTTGGCGAGGGGCTATCTCTAACATTAATTGGGATTCAATGCCAGACTGATGGGAGCCTTATCTGCAGTGTCTGGACAATTTCACTGTCAAAACTTGCAAGTAATGATTTTGAGGGATTGAAGTGCCTTGCCAATACTGTTCAGAGATGTCCTCCCTCTGTGGGATATTGCTCTGTAATGTACTAGCTCCCTCCTTCTTTTGTACAGCTTATATATGGCTGGTGTAAACTAGACAGGTCTCCTGTTGTGGAGGAGTCTTGGTTTTATTTGGGATAGCATGACCAATGCAAACCTTCCGGATGCTCATAGAATGCATTTGTAAAGGATTCTGCAGATTGGGCTGTATAATCCTCCATCATCGGGCCTTTGAAGTATTCCACCCCAGTCTTCACAAGTGCAAAGTCTGCTTTTGAGAAATACTTTGTTTGCAGTGATTTCCTTGCCTGGGGGTGGGGATGGGATATGGACGTCCAGGGAAAGTTGGTTATGGTCAGATATTAACAATGGTGGTCTGCCTCTGGTGTGGAACATAGAGTCCCCATGTTGCTGATGGTCAGGTCCGATATGTATTCCCCCTTGTGGCTGTGGTGACTGATTCTGCCATAGCACATGGATTCACAAATTGTAGTGGCTGTAGGGTGATGTTGTTGAGGCCTGAGTAGTTCCCCCACTCAATATTCCTGTACCTGAAGTTAACCACTGTAATGGTGTATGTGAACACCTTCATATCCTACACTGTTCCCAGGGAAGCCAAGTGTGGTTCCTGGATATGGGAGGGGTGGTCTGAACTACACACCAAACCAAAAGTCAAGTTTTGCACAATGCTAGTTGTATATGTATGGCCTGTCATGCTTAGTGCAGTGGTAACAGCCGAGAGGTGTGTGTATCTGTGATGTATATGGATACACCCCCTGATTGTGTTGTGTATTACAAGTCCTGTGGTCACGAAGCATGGTATAAAACATAACCTGGCAGTGCTGATGTGCATATGTGACCCTGAAGTAGGCGTCTGTTAATGCATATATATTCTATCCCCCATACTGAGGGATAGTAATAGATGTACATACCGCTTTCTAAATAATGATGTCAGCACCCTATAAATACTGCAGGAGAAAAAAAAGCCACTCAGTAATTCAAATAGCACGCTCTGCTAATGCATCTCTCTCAAGTGTCATAACATCGTTAGGTAGGGGTTTGAATCCTGCAAATGCTCAGTGTGTGTGTGTGTGTGTTTGGGGGGGGGTAGGGTGTGTGCAATTCTCTTTGAAAGAAATGGACCTTTTGGCAACTGGAATTACACACTACATGATGTACATTCCTCTTTGTAAAGACTGATGATGTCAGCACCCTATAAGTATAGCAGGAGAAGGGAAACCACCAAGTAATGCAAATAGTGTGCTCCGCTAATGCATCGCACTCAAGTGTCATAACACAGTTAGGTAGGGGTTTGAATCCTACAAATGCTATGTGTATTTTTGTCACACAGTTTGCCAATGTGTGGTGGGTGTTGCTTTTATTATGGTATGACATATAATTATAACAGTAATTTCAATGCACACATCAGGTATGTGTGTGCCACATAGAGATATAGTTCCTATGTGTGAAGCCTGCCTCATGTGAATACAGTTGTTACCTGTGCCAGCATGTCCTGCAGATTCCCAGACTGTACACCATACATGTATGTTGTTGACAATGCAGGCTACTGCAGTGATCTGTGTCCCAGGCCAACTGGATGACACACACTCATGAAAGCTGTGATATATTAATGTGGGTGAGGGTTCATGTCTGGAGTATATGTCACATATGTTATAACACAGCAAAGTCTGTGAGTAATGGACATCCAGTGTAGGTGTATGGCAACTGTTGCTGATATGCATAAAGACACCTTCTTGCTTAGGCGATACACCAAGGGACTGCACAATACCTTTGGAAATGTGAATATCACAGGATAGACAAGAACACACTTGTCCATATGTACACACCATTACCCGTTCTACATGATGGGTGCTGCCACCTACATGGTACTACTGGAGTACTATGTTAAGTACATGCTGATGACAAAGTTACAGTTCTGTTACAGTAATAGAGCATGACTTGGACAACAGGTATCCATCTGTATGATACCCATGTGGTGGTCATGTGCGTCATGTGCAGAATGCATTGTAGGCCACTATATACATTTCCAGTCGTGGATTAACATATCACTAGTGTGTTGGCATGTATGTGAGACTGCTATATGCCAAACAGCATTCTTCACAGGGATGTGTGTGGCTCAGTAAGAATGGCTACTGGTACAGTGTAGTACTGCAGGGATATCACTGACACTGGGTTTCCTATATCTGTGTATCAGTTGAGGATACATCATGTAATAGGTTCATAGGTTCATACTAGGCTATCTTCCCTAGGGCAGTTATAAGCCTATCCAGACTGTGTTTGTCTTTTGGCACCCATGTTAAATGAATTTTGATATGGCCTTTTTCCAGGTTAGTATACTCAGCCTCTGTGTAACAGTGACACAGAAGTGATACCTGGGGTAAACCTACAATCGCCCATCCACTCTGCAACATTCCTCTTGCAGAGAGTCATTAAGGGACTCTGCCTAACCTGGACTGTGATTTTATTCCAGAGTGAAGGGAGCCTCTGGGTTATGAATCTGTCCCTCCAGCATGTCCTATTTATGTAAGTGCTGAGGTGCAAGTGTCACGAGCACATACCTCCATGGGATTTGGATTTTCTGAGGTGCAGCATGTCCATTAATTCCAGGTTGGACATGGTTCTATATGTCAGGCATCTGTTTGAGCCCTTTGATCCCCTTGGTGAGGTACTTTTGTGGACTTTCCAGTTGCTGCAGGTCAGGTGTCTGGTAAGGTACACCACAAAAGGGGCGTTGTACTCAATTATGGGCCTGATGAGGGATGACTAAAGAGGCATGATGACCTCCTGTGAATCTTTTCATGATTAGGTGGCCTATATAAACTGTCTGTGTAACCACTACAACCATGTGGTTGTCAAATGACAGTTTGCTATCAACTCGGGTCCCCAGGTCCCTAATCATGTGTACAGTACTTAATGGCTTACCATCTATGTGTTAAGTTGTGGTCACTTAGTTTTTGCCAAAGGGGATGACTATACAGGTTTTGGCCTTTAGCTTGAGGCCATGGCTCTGGCACCAGCTGTCTGTTTCTACGAGGCCCTTTTGTAGGATGCTTCTGTTGGCTGGTGAGTTGATTATGGTGCACAGTTTGCAGTCATCTGCGAACCTGCTCAGCCACAGTCCTTCTGTGTTGGCCTGTACCTCCGAGAAATATACCTGAGTGGGGTATTGTATCGAAGTCTTTTGCGAGGTCCAGGTAGGCTGTGTTGAACACCTTCCCCTCGTCACTGGCCTTGGTGACTGTTTCAAAGACATCAACCAGGTTTAAGAGGCAGGATGTGCCCTCAACAAAGCCGAACTGGGTAGGATCCAGTGTCTGTAGGTCCCCAATAACTTCATTTATGAGGTCTATGATGATCCTTTCCATAGCTTTGCAGACCAAGCTAGTCAGGTGTACAGGGCAATAGTTTCCAGGATCCGTTGAGGCACCACCTTTGTGGAGAGGGTCACTTTTGCTGTACGCCACTCCTTGGCTACATATCCTGTAGTAAGGCTGGGATTGAACAGTACTTTTATGTTTGTGTTTAGTTCTTCTTGGAGTTCATGTAGGATGCAGCCTGGGACACTGTCTGCTCCCATTGATGCTGTGTTTCTGCTTTGGGGAGGGCGACTGATGTCAGGGGGGCATCACTCTGCTGGGATATATATTTGCCCTTGTGGTGGGGAGGGGGGTGAGATGTTTGTGCTGAACCTGTCAGCAATGATGTTGGCAATGTATGTGGCTTAGGTGTATTCTGTGTCATTTAGGACAACTTCTGAGCATATCTGGGTGGGAATTCCCACCCAGATTCCTAATTATCCTTTGTGTCTTGTGCAATATTTCTTTTGAAGCTGGCCTTAGACGATTTTATGAGTGCCCGTAATTTTTGTCCAAATACTGATCAGAGATGCTTTCCCTTTGTGGGATATTGGTCAATCATGTAGTAGCTTCCTCCTTCTATTGTTTTCTGTTATGTGGCTGGGGTCCACCAGAAAGGACATCTGTCTTTGGAGGATTGGGTCTTGGTTATATTTGGAATGGCATGATCTGTGCATTCCTGGAGGTGTTCATAGAATGCGTTTATAAAGGATTCAGCAGTGTGGGCTGTATTTCCCACAGGCCCAGGGGCTTTGAAGGATTCCACCTCTGTCTCAGTTTTGAGGTGTGTGTAATTTGCTTTACACAACTTTTTCACTGTGGTTTTCTGTGCAGGGGCTGCGGTTGGTATGTGAATATACAGTGAGATTACTCTATGGTGTCATCTTACCAGTGAGGGATACACTTCTGGTCTGGAGCATAGAGTCCCCATGTTGGTGATGATCAGGTGTAGTATGTTTTCCCCTCTTGTGGGAATGATAACAAGTTGTTCCATAGCATTTGAGTTTATGAATTCTAGGAACCTTTGGCCTAGGGTGTTGGAGCTACAGTAATGCTCCCAGTCTGTGTGGGTAGATGAAGTTGCCCAATATAATGTTGTTTGGAGACACCTTCATATATTCATGTGTTCTTAAGTAGGCCAAGTGGGTTTCCTGGGTTTAGGAGGGTGGTCTGTAGCAGGCTATGAACTGGAAGGCAGTTTTACCCACTGTTAGTTGCACGTGGATAGTCTGTGATGCTTCATGCTGTGGCACCAACCTGAGGGTGTGGGTATCCTTGATATTTATTGATACTCACCCTCCTTTCATAGTTTTTTCCATGTTTAGGGGCTGTAAAGCATGGTATGAGGTGTAACCAGGTAGTGCTAGGGTGCTCTTGGGAGCCTTGAACCAGGTTTCTGTCACTGCACAGATATCAACATTCTCCATGCTGAGTAGAGTTTGGACTACATGCATCTTGCGGTTTACATGTCCATCATTGAGTATCATTACTTCCATTTTCTTATCCCCTGTGCTACCTATGTAGGTGGGTTTGTGTTTTCAGCCTTACCACCAGAATGCCAAGATGTGCAGACATTACACTGTTGGAATTAACACTGGTGTATAAAAAACTACAACGACAATCATACTGTTAATGCATCAGGCATGCTGGGATATACCCACAATGATATCATTACACTGTACTGTTAACAACATGATAATATTACTACAGTTCTATGTAGTCACCCTGTGCATCAGCACCATGCTATCCTGTTCCTGCATCAATGTTACAGATTGCAGGAGGTGGCACAGTTTCATCATATACACAGGGTGTGTACTTGGTATGCCAGAGTCTGCCATTGACACATCCAATTGACATGTATGTGTGTGTGTGTTAGTGAGGGACAACAGTACAACATGGGGCAATGTTGATGCAGTGTGTGTGTGTGTATGTGTTAGCCCTAGGTGTTAGCATTATGCATGTGTGTATGCATGCACACAGTTCCACCTCATAGCTGCCATATACGGGTGTTTGTGGACAACCACAGACTGTACCTGCCAGGTCATACAGATCACTGTCTCTGGCCATGGATATGGTACCTGTGCCTGGCAGGGGTGCTATGGACAGTATCAGGTACTAAGCCAGACTGGGTACTGTCATCAGAAGCAGTTGGTTGATGACTGGACACATGTCCCTGCTGGGACTGTCCAGAGCCACGTGCACGTGGTCTGATGGCAGCACAGACCCAGCATTGCTGGGGCTGGTACTGGCACTATGGGAGCGGCTGCGGGTTTGTTGTTGTCCGTGATGACTGCCAGCTGCTGATGTTGCTGGCATACGTCCACGTCGATGCCTCAACTGTCCTGAATTGCCCTGGCTCATGGACATGTAGTTGTGGAACAGATCTAATGTGTCCCCCCAATGTCTGTCAATGACCTCGCCGACAGTACGGATAGCAGCCGCTACGTCACACATAGTGTCATTTATAGCAGTGCGATGTGCTCTAAGCTCCCTCAGACCCTGTCTGGTGTACCGTTCCATTCGTGCCTGTGCCTGCATTACAGCCTGGAACATGATGAGGTTGAAAGACCTCTGTGGGCACGTCTGACAGGGGCAGTACGACCACGGATGCTCCCACGAGAACCCCTGGACATCTGCCTGTGTGGTACCATGTCAGGACTCTGGCCATGGCTGCTGTGAGGGGGTGCATGTGCCACTGATACCACATTACCCTGGTCAATGCCCACTGTATGCTGTCCCTCAGCTAAGGACATTGGTGACAATGGATGTATTGGCAGGATGACTGTGCGCATTGATGGGGTTGACTGCTGTGTACTGTCGATTGGCTGACAAACAACAGACCCTGTCACACCTCCCTGTGCCATTACACATGTAACATCATTATCACTATCCCCAGCAGTGGCTTCAGGTTCCCTGCTGCACACCAACAGAGCAACATCAGAACCTGTGAGAGGAAGACAGGAAACACATTTTACAATGTGTACACAATGTTACCACAGATGCACACGGGCACATGCACACATGGGCACATGCGCACATGCACACATGCACACATGCACATGGGCACATGCACACATGCACACGGGCACATGCACACATGCACACATAGTCATATACAGGGAACCAAAGCACAACATATGGCAATGTAGTATGTTTGTATCCCAATAACTGACGCATCTTTCTCTGGCCTCACACCAAGGACACACACTACCATGACAGACACAACGTCAAGCTGAGCAATCACACCATTACAGACCTTGCACACAGTCAGTGGCACACTCATTCCACCTCACATAGTTGGTATTGCAATGACTACATGTGTGTGCATTGTGTCATAGGTAGGTCCTATGCTATTGGCCCTGGGCCTATGGCAGCATAGCCTTATGCTACCCTACCCTTTGGGACACATGCAATGGGATTGTACTTGCTCCTGTCAAACAGTTACACAGAGGTGACTCATACGGTATATTACCTATCTCCATAACATTCATCAGGGGTATGTCTGACATCTACTAATAAGGAGCCTTGCTTGATAATGCTGGGTGGTTTAGTCCAGGGTATGGCTTATTTGTGGATAGCAAACTGTACCTCCAGCATGTGCTCTTTACTGCGGTGACAAGGATGAGGGCCATAGGTCATTTAGGCTGGACAGATTGTGAGGTGTTACCATGGCGGTTGGACAACTGGTATGTGTGTGACATAACTCTGTATATCCAGCAGTGGTAACCTCCATGTAGGTAGTATAAAAGGCACTCTGTGGTTTTGTCAGTCACTCTGCATGAATGTGTTTGAGGGCATTATCACTCTTTGTTAGGTATGTCTGTGTCCTTTTCCCTTGCTGTAGTTGTCATGGGAGGTACACACCATGTAGGACATTGTGAGGTGTAGAGGGGTACAGTGACCTAAATTTCCCTAGCTGACACACTATTTGTGATGACACGTACCATGTACAGGGATTAGAAGACTAGTGTGCCACTGTGGATATCAAAGGGGAGGCTATTGTACACTTGTTTCCCATGTTCCCTTCTGACACCTCCAGTAGTAGGCAGGCAACCACCTATGTGGTAGTTAGTGGTTAAAGTGTTTTGGAATGGGGTATGGTACTCCAGTATCAACACTGGTGTTCACCAGGCACCTGTTGCAATACATCTGCCCACATGTGCCTCTCTCAATCTATCTATATATATATATATATATATATATATATATATATATACATATATATCAAGAGAGAGAGAGATATTCATATACACACATATCTATAGACATTCATATCTGTCTGTATATGTGCATGTATCTATAGATATCTATATATGTATGTGTCTATTACATATATTTGTATATACATATTCTATCTATATATTACACAAACTCCACTCCACATACCTTCAGATAGAAACAACTCTGATCCAAAACCATACCAAAACAGCAAAATCTTCAGAAGTCAGGAATCGAAAAACAGGAACCAAAGTCAAATCCAAAAGCAAACTCTTTATTCTCCATCGCCTTGGTGTAACCACCTTTCAAGAGTATACATTCTCACTGAAAGAATGGATATATATATATATACTCATAGCAATTAATTAAGCAATTAATTAAACAATTATGTTCAAAAAAGTTTTAAAGCAGCCACCTCCAGTTTATTTCATTATTCAGTCCACAGGGTGTCATTGTATTGTATTTCAAAATAAAAATACTTTCCTTATATTGTAAGTTATATTTCAAAGCATTTTCATCATTACAAAGACATTTCACACTTTCTAAAACTGTTCCTGTTAAAAATGAAGCATCACTATTATGATAAACACTAAAATGTGTGGCAATACATTTATTTTCCCTTTTATGTCTTATGTCTCTAATGTGCTCACCTAACCTAATACGAAACTCTCTTTAAGTTTCACCTATATAATATAATCCACAGGAACAGTGTAAAGCATACAGAACTCCCTTACTTCTACAGGTAAAACTATCTCTTACTGTGAACCTAATGTTGTTAATATAATTAAATGTTCTAACTATATTCCTACAAACACTGCATTTACTGCAACATATTGTACCAAATTCACTTAGTGGTCTTGGTAAACAAAATTTTGGCATTACAAATTTACCATGTACCACCATATCTTTCAAATTTCTTCCCCTTTTATAGGAGAATAAAGGCTTTTGTGGCAAAATGTGCATCAACACCTTGTCTTTCACTAAAAATTTCCAAAAATGTTCCACTACATCCTTTATGTCTCCACTTTTTACATTATATGTAGATACAAAATAAATATCCTTACAAGTTTTATCACTGGTTGCCAGATGATATTTCTTATAATGGTGATGTTCACCCTTATTACATTTATTCCTTACCATATTATTCTCCTTTTTTACCTTCATAAGGGCATTTTCTAAAATATTCACACTATACCCTCTTTTCAAAAACATATTATATGTGATATCCCATTCCCTTTGTAGATTTTCTTGTGTGTTACATAATCTAGATACCCTTGCCAATTCCCCATAAGGGAGAGGTTCCAACGTATGTACAGGATGGCAACTAGATGCATGAAGGTATTGATTACCATCTATAAACTTCCTATGTATATTTGATATAATTTTACCATGTTCTGTACCCTCCAAAACAAGATCCAAGAATATTACTTTGTTTCCCTTCTGTATTCCATCAAATTCTAACCCAAATGGGTTACCATGTAAGTCTGTCAAAAATTCATTAACTGAATCAAAACCACCATCACAAATAAAAATCAAGTCATCTATGTAACGAAAATAAAATAACACATTACATTTCATAAAATTTAACTCAAATAGAAATTTCCTTTCAAAAAAATTCATAAACAAATTGGCATACATGGGGGCAAAAGCTACCCCCATTGCTGTACCTTGTTTCTGCCGATACAAAAACATCATTAAAAATAAAATAATTATTCTTTAAACAGAAATCCAACAAATCTACTATGAAATCAACAGAAGATTTGTCTTTTAAAGAAGATCTCACTGCATTGAGGCCATCATCATGTCTAATAGAGGTATATAGACTTTTAACATCCATAACCAAACAATACATTTTGTTGTTCCAAGAAATAGAGGATATTTTGTTTAAAAATTCCATACCATCTTTGATGTAAACTGGAGATTTAACTACATATGGTAAAAATATTCTATGTAAAATCAAACCAGTGTTATGTAGGAAATAGTTGCAGGCTGAAATAATGGGTCGACCTGGGGGGTTATGTAAGTTCTTATGTATTTTTGGTAAACAAAAGAATACAGCTAGATCCTTTCTATCATTGTCTAACCTATTCCTCACATCCTTCTCTGTAAAAACCCCCAGCCTGACTCCCCTGTCCAACATGTGTTTAAATTTTGTAACAGCCTTTTGATAATGAATCATATTGCTTCTTTCATATGTTGTTTCATCCTGCAAATGATTCATACACATCTCAAAATATTGCACAACACTCATTATAACAATTTTGTTTCCCTTATCGGAAGGTTTGATAATAATATCCTTCCCATCACATAATTCTTTTAAAGCACTCCATTCTTTATAAGTTAAGTTATATAAACTATTACATCTATTCAATTTCATATTTCTACATATATTCTCACATTCAAATTTAATCAGAGCCATAATGAATAGCTCTCTGATTAATAAACGGCGGAATAAATTTGTTAGAAGAAGCTACATAAGACATATCTATTGCATTGCCAACAATAGGAAATTGCACATCATCATTACTTATACATTCATCACATGAATAAAAACTATCCTCAGATTCACATGAAGAAAAGCCTCCATGTGCAGAATTAGAACATCCTTGGTCCCTGCTAAAATGAACTTTCAAATGTATCTTCCTAAGAAATTTAAAGATATCTTGCTGTATCAAATATTCTTTAGGAAAAACAGTAGGTATAAACTTTAAACCTAAACATAACACAGCAAACTGTTCATCAGACAAATCACAACCAGATAAATTAAGAACAATACTTTTATCATTAAAGTCATTACTGTTTAAATTTCTTGTTGTTATATTGTTGTCCATACCTCCAATTCTGACGAAAATTGTCAGGTTGATTGAATTTCTGAACAGAGACATCTTCTTGCTCATAACTTCTCAGGCATTTCTGTCCCTGTTGAAATGTTCGTTCCTGGTGCTGCAAGCCTCCATTGTTAAACTCCTGTTGCATCCTACGTGGTTGTGCTGGTCTAGGTAATTCCGGAAATTCCATACTGGTGTCCGACCTAAACTCTTTCCCTGAAGAAGCAAAAGAAGAAGACAACGGTGCATCAGTGAATCTTACCCTCCTATGTTGTTTCCGCTTATGTTCTGTCCAATTAGGAGGGTAAGAAAATGCAGTCCCTGCTTCATATTCATTGATATCACGTATTAATTTTGTTTTCTTTTGTTTTACAAGTTCATTCTCTAGATTATTCAGTCTCTCATTAGTCTTCTTCATGAAAGACTTCATATTTTCTAGACTCACAGATGAACTAATACTATGTGAAAGGGAAACCAGCTCCTGTTTAAGAGACTGATGTTTGAGCTGGTCCCTTTCCAACAGAATGTGAAGCCACTCTATTACACACTTGTGTGCTGCTATGAACCAGCGTTCCTTAAATTTCTTATCAGTAGCACAATTCAAGTCAAATGGTGTACTAGGATTCTTTGCGAATCTAAGACCTCTAGGTGTAATATTCAAGCTAATATATTTTTGCAAACCTAAAATTTTAAAGTGCACCCTTGTCTCTTTCTCAATCAACCTGTCATATTTTTGATACAGTTCTCTGGTTTCTGGAGACACACTTTGAAATTTATGTCCCACAGAAACAAAAGGGTCAAGCACTCTTTTATTTCTTTCTTGCAAATCAAAAAATTGACAGTCTCTCACTTCTGATTGACGTGCATCCACAGGAACATGTGCAGAAACATTTACAGCAGGTCTAGAACCTGAAAAAAACTGCTCAATAGTTCTCTGTTGAGCAGAATAAATCATAGAGCTTTCAGCCCCTACAGTACCTTGTTGCAAAGCTGTGTTCTCCCGAAAAACCCTGGGAATATCCAAATTAGGATCAGTTGACATCCCTGGATAATTACACAAACTCCACTCCACACACCTTCAGATAGAAACAACTCTGATCCAAAACAATACCAAAACAGCAAAATCTTCAGAAGTCAGGAATCGAAAAACAGGAACCAAAGTCAAATCCAGAAGCAAACTCTTTATTCTCCAGCGCCTCGGTGTAACCACCTTTCAAGAGTATACATTCTCACTGAAAGAATGGATATATATATATATATATATATATATATATATATATATATATATACTCATAGCAATTAATTAAGCAATTAATTAAACAATTATGTTCAAAAAAGTTTTAAAGCAGCCACCTCCAGTTTATTTCATTATTCAGTCCACAGGGTGTCATTGTATTGTATTTCAAAATAAAAATACTTTCCTTATATTGTAAGTTATATTTCAAAGCATTTTCATCATTACAAAGACATTTCACACTTTCTAAAACTGTTCCTGTTAAAATGAAGCATCACTATTATGATAAACACTAAAATGTGTGGCAATAAATTTATTTTCCCTTTTATGTCTTATGTCTCTAATGTGCTCACCTAACCTAATACGAAACTCTCTTTTAGTTTCACCTATATAATATAATCCACAGGGACAGTGTAAAGCATACAGAACTCCCTTACTTCTACAGGTAAAACTATCTCTTACTGTGAACCTAATGTTGTTAATATAATTAAATGTTCTAACTATATTCCTACAAACACTGCATTTACTGCAACATCTTGTACCAAATTCACTTAGTGGTCTTGGTAAACAAAATTTTGGCATTACAAATTTACCATGTACCACCATATCTTTCAAATTTCTTCCCTTTTATAGGAGAATAAAGTTTTTGTGGCAAAATGTGCATCAACACCTTGTCTTTCACTAAAATTTCCAAAAATGTTCCACTACATCCTTTATGTCTCCACTTTTACATTATATGTAGAGACAAAATAAATATCCTTACAAGTTTTATCACTGGTTGCCAGATGATATTTCTTATAATGGTGATATTCACCCTTATTACATTTATTCCTTACCATATTATTCTCCTTTTTTACCTTCATAAGGGCATTTTCTAAAATATTCACACTATACCCTCTTTTCAGAAACATATTATATGTGATATCCCATTCCCTTTGTAGATTTTCTTGTGTGTTACATAATCTAGATACCCTTGCCAATTCCCCATAAGGGAGAGGTTCCAACATATGTACAGGATGGCAACTAGATGCATGAAGGTATTGATTACCATCTATAAACTTCCTATGTATATTTGATATAATTTTACCATGTTCTGTACCCTCCAAAACAAGATCCAAGAATATTACTTTGTTTCCCTTCTGTATTCCATCAAATTCTAACCCAAATGGGTTACCATGTAAGTCTGTCAAAAATTCATTAACTGAATCAAAACCACCATCACAAATAAAAATCAAGTCATCTATGTAATGAAAATAAAATAACACATTACATTTCATAAAATTTAACTCAAATAGAAATTTCCTTTCAAAAAAATTCATAAACAAATTGGCATACATGGGGGCAAAAGCTGCCCCCATTGCTGTACCTTGTTTCTGCCGATACAAAACATCATTAAAAATAAAATAATTATTCTTTAAACAGAAATCCAACAAATCTACTATGAAATCAACAGAAGGGTTGTCTTTTAAAGAAGATCTCACTGCATTGAGGCCATCATCATGTCTAATAGAGGTATATAGACTTTTAACATCCATATCCAACCAATACATTTGTGGCTGTCTCATTCATTTCATAATGTACTGATTGCAGTATAACTTTATTCCAGACTTATTACAGCTTTCTTGGTCGATTCATACCTCTTTCTCACACTCTCACTTGTTTTATTTTTACAATTCATGATGGTACTGAATTCTAGGCATTATTAACATTTCTTACTTGTTACAACAATCCTTTCCAACAGACTCCCTTATTTCATATGGCAGATTTTAAAAGGGGATGTATTTGACACATCTATCCTGTGTAGATTGTTCACCAGTCATTTTCAGGCTGAAGCAGTTATCTGATATTACAATACAGGTGGAAAATTTCTACTTGACACTTATTTAATGTTTATTTCTGGATTACAGGCTGCATCACTTATCTAATCATACAGTACTAGCAGAATCTTTCTTCTAGGCTTATTTGAACTTTATTAAAATGTGACTACACTGAACTCTTTTACAAGCTGTCTCACTTATATTCTATAACAATTCCATCAAAATAATTACTAACCTGCCTGGTGGCGCAACCGCACCAGCCTATCAGCATAGGCTCGCCGATTCATAGAACGGACACCTGCAGCTGTGATATAAATGAAGTAATATTGTAACATACATCTCCATATTATAGGCTAAAATAAATTTCTTACATACTTAATTACATGGATACTTACTCAGTAGTGGGGCGTTGGGCATTTGCCGGGCCTCCTGGATCCAATGGTTCAGCTGGTCCTGCTTACGTCTCTTCAGGTCCACATGGTGGTGACAGACCTGTTCACCAGTCCTTGGTATGCCTGTGGCACTGGTGAGATCATGTGCCAACCAGTTCCACGTCTCTGCCTTGTATGCACCCCAGGGAACCTGGCCCTGCATGTGTTGAGCCTCACGATCGTGGACTAGGAGCCAAACCATATATTTGGACTCCTCAACACCCCACCTCTGTGCTCGGAAGCGACTGCCCTCTCCTACACCTGCCATCCTGACTGCAAATGGGTTCCACAATCAGTTATGCTGTGTATTCCCGCCTATGGGGCTTATATATGCCCGTTTTCCCGCACTTATCTGTGATTGGCCATTTTGGACATGTATCAGCTTATAAAAACCTGCTTTGTCATGCTTCTATTTCCATTCATTCCAATATATATGCTAATACTGCATTTCTCAGTACAACTGTCATGGCTTAGTGGTTTACTCCTTTGACTATGGTGCACAGTATCCTGGGTTCGAGCCTGGCCATTGCTTTTTTTTTATTTTACTACTGTCTAGACAGGCTAGGAGGTGTGTCTGTGTACAGGCGGTTTTGATACAGCTTGCTCAACGTTGCCCGTCGGTAAGCCGGTTGGCACGCTGCGCAGCTCCGCACAAACGGCTTACGCTGGGTACCGCGTTACTTGGCTATGAGCATGCATATTACGCTGTGTGAAGTTTTGATCAGCTACGGGCACCCATTTTAAGTGTGTTAAAGTGCTGCTCAACTCCGGGCACTCATATTACACCTGTTAAACCTCTGCTCACCTGCTAGCAGTCATACTCAGCTTGTGAGAGCGCTGCTCAGCTATGGGCACTTATGACATTTTTTTATTTTATTGTCTCGGATTCTTTCAAAAATACATGGCCCATTTCATTACATTTTACTTAAATTATAGTTTTATATATATATATATATATATATATATATATATATATATATATATATATATATATATATATATATATATATATGTATGTATATATATATATATATATATATATATATATATATATATATATATATATACATATATGTCAGGGGATTGTTTCATGCTTATTTAACTAAATATAGAAAATGATGTTGTGGGGGCTCGAACCGTGACTACTTCCTCTTTGGCCAACGTCTCTACCGCTACGCTATTGCTACTTGGCTTAATTTGCATATTTAGATCTTATATGCTTTTCAATGACTGCTAACTGTGGCTGAGCGGAGGGCATAACTGCACAACCGAGCGCAACTATGGGCAAACATTTTTGAAATTATAAAAAAAAAATTAAACTGTTATTTTTACGTTTTACATTACAGTTGGGTTTATAGTCTGTGGGGGCATGTGTGGTGTTGTGTTTCTTGACATTTCCACGGACTCGCTCGTGGGAGGTTACTTTCAGGACTCTGACTCTTCTGGGGGCGTGTCCCTTTGCAGAACTCGCCATTCGGACACGGCCCCTACTTTCCTACACGGACCGTGTTAGCCTAGGGTGTGATTCAGCTTGCCCTCATGCATATGCATGGCATGCTGACGTCATGCCGTTTAACTGCAGCCTCCGTATAAGACATGTTAACTCTTACACGGAGGTTTCGTGAATCCTGCCCATTCTCTTTCTCTCTGTATGCGTATCTATCTATATATCTATCTACATCTATATATATATATATATATATATATATATATATATATATGGGGAAATGAACATGAATAATTTCCCCTTTGATCTACATCTGTTTAGTTCATAGGTTCATAGGTTCATACTAGGCTATCTGCCCTAGGGCATTTATAAGCCTAGCCAGAGTATGTTTGGCTTTCGCCACCCATTTTAAATTAATTTTGCTATGCCCTTTTTTGAGGTTAGTATACTGTGCCTCTGTCTAACAGTGACACAGAAGTGATACCCTTGACAAAATTTAGTCAGTTACAAAGATGGTCGACAGGTGTGCAAGATTGACAATCCCTGGGTAGGGGAATATTCCCTTTCCCCAGTAATGGTGTGATCTAATAATTAGTATATATAGGTAGTAGGGTACATGGGCATGCAGGGGGAGCTTGTCCCTGCAAAAAATTATGCTTTGCTCTGTTTTTTTAGACTTGTGCTTTGATTTTTTGTGCAAGCATAGTAGCAGGTTGATGTTTGCAAAGTCAACCTTTTGTGGTCAGTCTTGTAAAGTCAATATTTCATTCAGTTATGCTTTTTCATTAGACCCATACCTATAGCTATCTATCTATCTATATAGAAAGATATAGATATGGGTTTATTAGCTAGCATCAAAACTGAACAAGATCGACATCCTTAATCCTTACCCCCCTCACTCAAAAAAATTTGACACTAAAGAGTGCATGCTTTGAGAAATGGGAGTTGGGGGGTTAGCGTAATAGTTAATTGTGTTTACCTTACAGACATAAGCTATGGAGCTTCATTCTCAGCTTTGAAAAGGAATTGGATAGTTTTAAAATGGCCCACAAGGGCAGCTAGCCTAGTACTTACATATAAACCTAAAAACAATGTTTTTATGCAGAAAGGTAAGGACCCCCTTGCACACCTACACCCTTTAGTACTTAAATATTTCAACTCTGAGATCACACAATACTGAGGAAAAGGCAGATTTCCCAACCCCAACATTGTAGTAATCTGCACGACTGTCTATCAGCTGTTCTATCAACCAAATTGTGCTGATATAACTGATGCCTACCATGTATAGATAGAGAGAGAGAGATAGCTAGCTAGATAGATAGACAGTCAGACAGACAGATATATATATATATATATATATATATATATATATATATATATATATATATATATATATATATATATATATATATATATATATATATATATATGGAAAGAGATAGATAGATAGATAGATAAATAGATAGATAGATAGATAGATAGATAGATAGATAGATAGATAGATAGATAGATAGATAGGTAGATAGATAGATAGATAGATAGATAGATAGATAGATAGATAGATAGATAGATAGACATAGATACCACTCAGAACTGACCGGATAATACTAAGACTAAGAAATGTTCTGCTTCAAATAGTAGTGTTTCACCACTTTGTTAATGGGAGGTTATAATTTTGTAACAAGACAGAATGCTGTGAAGTCTGGGCTAACAGCAGTCAAATTATGTCATGTAGAGATTTTGTCTGGACAACTAGAGCACAACAAATGTTATGTATTATTCCCCCAGGTATGCCATTTGGAAAGTGTTAGAAGGGATATATCTTACCAAAGAGCATTCCTATAGAGAGATATGGCACTTGACTGGCCCTTTGTTATTGTCAAATCTTGCACTTATAATTTTAGAAGTAAAGGCAGCAGATGTCTCAGTGGAATTGCAAAATCATTCAGTAGTTTCTCATTTATCCCTTTCAAATGGGTAACTTACAAATAAAATAACTTAAGGAGTTTCTGGGCAAAGGTTGCAGGCTCATGGGAAATTCTATTTTGCCACCATACACATGAAATAAAAATAAGGGGGAATCAGATATATCTTAAAGTGGTAGTGACAATTAATTCTTATTAGGATAGGATGCCTGCTTTATCAGATGCTGAACAAGTACACATTGAAAGCTGTAAGGATGACTTTTATGAGTTCTTAGATAATAGACTACAATTACAAAAGATTATCCATAAAATATGTTTTTTTTTTTTAATTCTCCTAGAACTTTAAAGTCATTGCCAGTGAGATGAAAACAGCAAAGAGTGGAGCAAATGGTGAATGAAATATATGATACTGTAAGTGGGAAACTTCCCTAGCAACCTTTAAAACCAATTTGGATAACTGGATGAGTGATCACAAATTTTCATCAGGACTATATGGAGAAAGTCTACTTAATGGGGGGCATTGCAAGTTTCATGTTAGTACTGGGTGATGTGGCTGATGTTCTTGATACTTTAGGCCATAAGTTTAGTAAAAAAAAAAAACTATGAACCTAGCTGAGGGTTAAGGTTGTGAGCTATAGTTCCTGTGCTAGAATTTGATTCCCTCAGCCTGGATTTGCTTACTATGTGACCCTAAGAAGTTACATAACTAGGCATCACTTATAGGTTGCCCTTGAAAATGAACAATTGTGTCCAGTGGTCTTACCTAGGTTCATAGGATGATACTAGGCTATTGGCCTGGAGGCCCTTATAAGCGTAGCCAAGAATTTCACCCATGTTCCCTCAAAGTCAGCACCTGTTTTCCCTGTCCAGCAGGGACACAGGTGGGATCCCAGGGGTGTATTTTCTGTTTCCCATCCAGTTATCCAGGTTCCTCTTAAAGAGGCCTAGAGAGGTACTCTGCTTGACATGGAGAGGGAGTTTGTTCCACCAATGCGGGAGTCTTTGGGACACAAATCTATACAACCAACAAGTTCTATTAATGTCACATACCAGGTTAAGGCCATGCATGCGGGTTGTGTGAGTAGAGTCTGTCTTACGGATTTGCAGCAACTCCATCAAGGCTGGCTCTGAAATGGCTTTGTATGCCAGACACGGGTCACCTCTGAGCAGTCTGTATGAGATTGAATAGATGGACAGGGCTTTTAGCCTATCTGTATAGGACAGGTGTTTGAGACCCTGGATTTTCCTGGTCAGGAACCTCTGTGGTCTCTCCAACTGCTGCATGTGCTTGGCAAGGTACATGCCGATGGGGGCATTGTACTCGATAATAGGTCTGATAAGGGAGAAGTACAGGGATGTTATGACATCCTTCTTCCTGGATGAAATACCCTTATTTATGAGGTGGACCATGTAAAAAGCCTTCTGTACAACGGAGGCAATGTGGTGGTCAAAAGTCAGGTTGCTATCAACTTGGATGCCCAAGTCCCTCACGATTGATTGCATGCTTAGTACATTGTTATTAATGTGATAATTAGTGGGGAAGACATTTTCCCCAAAGGGGATAATGATGCATTTTTTGGCATTCAGTTTGAGGCCATGCTTCTGGCACCAGTCATTAGTTTGGGTAAGGTTCTCTTGGAAGATGTCCACATCACTAGGGGAATTTAAGGCAGCACCCAGCTTGAAGTCATCTGGAAACTTGGACAGCCACAGACCACTGGTTTTGGCTTGCACCTCAGAAAAGCATATCCCAAACAATAGGGACCCAAGACCGATGCTTGGGGCCACTTGTTATGGGTCTGCTACTAGAGGTGGCTTCCCCTACTTTGACTGAGTGGGTTCTATCAGTGAGCCAGTTAGCTGCCCATCTGGTAACATATGGGTTGATGCCTAGCTGGGAGAGTTTACTATTATGCCTGAGTGGAGAATAGTGTTAAAGGCTTTGGCTAGGTCAAGGTAGGTGGTGTCCCCACATCCATGGCTTTGGTGACTGTTTCGAAGAAGTCGACCAAGTTTAACAGGCATTATCTCCCTTTGATAAAACCAAACTGTATTGGTCAAGCATTTGGAGGTTGCCAATGTCCCTATTTATAAGGTCCATGATAATGCATTCCATGGCCTTGCAGATCAGGCTAGTTAGGCTGATGGGCCTATAATTGCCTGGGTCAGTGGATGCTCCACCTTTGTGTAGAGGGATGACAGTGGCTGTCCTCCATTCAGCTGGGATGAAGCTGGTGCTTAGGCTTTGGTTGTATAGAGTGTCTAATGGAGCTGAGAGTTCATGCCTGAGTTCATGTGGGATACAACCAGGGATGTTATCAGATCCCATGGACACTGTATTTTTTGCCTTTGAGAGGGCATTAAGGACCTGCTCCTGGTGATGAGGGGAGGGGGGGGCAGATGCTGGGGATGTCCTGGTTTACTGATGGGGGGCAGGGGGTGAAGTTTTCACTGAACCTGTCTGCCAGCAGGTTGGCTATATCAATGGCGTTTGTTTATGTGATGTTATTGACCACCAGTTCACAGCAGATTTGGGTGTTGCCTTTGAGATTGTGGACATATGTGAAGAAGTCCTCATGATTGTCTTTGGTGGATGTGGCCAATTTAGACTCAAAGTTAGCCTTAGAGGAGTTCACCAGTAACCTTATTTGCTTGTTCAGACAAAGGAGAGATTGCTTCCAACTTGGCAAATGCTCCTACTTGGCCCTGGACAGCAATTCTTTCTTTCTACTATAGAGTTTGTTTATTGCTGTTTATTTCCACCAAACAGGCTTATTCTTCCTTGAGGAAGATGATTTGGTCCTGCCATGTATTGCTGAGTCCATACAGCTATGTAGGTGCTCATATAATTTTTTGGTGTAAGCTTGGACATTAGTGCTATTTCCAACCGAAGAGATGTTGCCTGTGAAGCCGCTTATACCTGCTATGAGGCGATTGTAGTCAGCTTTGGGAAAGTTTTTTCATTTGACCCTGACAGGGGGGAGCATCAAGGGAGATGGCCAGATCTTACCAAGGAGGATGACACTGTAGAAGTGCTGCAGTGGCTAGTCATGTTGGTTAGGACCAGGTCCAGGATATTTTCACCTCTCATAGGGGTGTCAACCAGCTGATCCAATGCATTGGCATTGACAAAGTTGAGGAATCTCTGGATTTTCATGTTTGTGCTAGAATAGGTCTTCCACTCTATGGTTGGGTAGTTAAAGTCACCCAGGATCAGGGTAGAGGGTTAAATCTTGATGGATTTAAGTAAGTCCAGATAGGTAGAGTGGGCATTCTGAGTCATGGTTGGGGGTCTGTAGCTAGCTATGATTTGAATAGGTGTTTTGTCAACAACTAACTGCACTTTGAGTGCCTCCTGTGCACCACACTGTTGACCAGCCTGGAGGTGTGTATGTCTTTGATAAATATTGAAATTCCACCTCCTTTGGCTTTGTAGCCCTCCATTTGGGGTCTGAAAGCATGGTAGGATGAGTAACCTGTTAATGCTGGGGTGCTCTCCACAGCTTTGAGCTAGATTTCAGTGACTGCACAAATGTCAGCATACTCCAAGGCAAGGAATGTTTGCAATGAGTGCAGTTTCATGCTAAGACTCCTAGCATTAACAGCATGACCTTTAAATTTTGTTTATAAGAATTTTTCACGTTGGCAATTTTGTGCTTATGACTTTACCAAAAAAAGCACTATGGGTATGCAAGAGCCTTTGCCAGAAGCCTAAAGCACAGGGGAGACACATGAAGGCCATCTCTGGCAAAGCATCATGGTCTGTCAATCATATCCTACCAGGCTGTCAGGTACTGGATCCCCTTGGAATGACACCAGAAACAAAGCCAATTGTTAAAGTCAATAATTCTCTGTTTGCATTGAGGTATCATTCTGGGTATTGGTAGGATGCTGCTTAAGGCTAGGGATATACCTGCCTGGGACACATATTCAGTGAGCTCAATCACGTCTCTCTTCATATAGTCCAGAGAGGTACGTCTCAAGTCATTCACACCATCATGGACTATGTCAGAGTTGTAGCAGTACCTGTTGTTAAGAGACTTGAGTGTGTGCATGATATGGTGGATTCTAGCACCTGACATGCAACTTACTGTGACTTTCTCCTTGTCTAGCCTGGTGAGGGGCACATCTGTGTGTCTTATGATAGAGTCTCCTATGACTAGTATGTTGGATTTGTGGTTGGGCCTTAGAGGCTGTGAGACACAGACTAGTGTACTATGTGTGATGCTTGGTGCTGTGGGCTGTGATGTGTGTGTGTGTTTTTGCTTCAGAGGTCTCTTTTGTTTAGGTATGTTTTTGTTGTGAACACCTGCATATGTAGGAGTGTGTTGTACAGATGTGGGTGGTGTTAGAGGTATGGTGTTCATAGTGTTTTTGCAGACAACCTTCTCAATGCTAGATGTACTGGCTTGTGACTGAGACAACAAGGATTCTAGGCTGTTAATGTGATTGCATCTCTCACATATTGTGTTCCTAGGTGGTAGTAGTAGAGGGTTGTCTGTGTACATAAGGCAGTAGCTATACTGTCTCTGGATGCCCATATCAACCAGACTAGCAGGAGAAACCATAGGAAATTGTCCATCCATGGTTATCAGAATGTGTGAAAGAGAGGCCAAGGATAGTAGAGTGGGTACTATCTGAGGAGAGTACCTATAGGTGTGAGTAGGGCTGGATAAAATCAATACAGTAGCTGCAGGTGAGGGCCTCACTCACACAGGCGTGCTGATAATGGGAAAAATGCAACCGAGATACCTCACAAAGGGTTAAAACAGCACAGTGGCAGTATGCAATGGGCAAACAAGCACAAACCCACACAAATGTTGGGTTTAAATACCACAAAAACGAAAGTAAAATAGAAACACTGGAATTGACCAATCAGCCTTTGACCCTGAGCTCTTAGCTCAACACTCTATGCCAGACCAGTTCCAGCAAGTTCACTTACTCCCACTAAGTGCAGGCAGGCCCTGGCCAACACTAGAAGGCATAGCAGGAAACACAGGAATCACACAAAGAGATCTGAATACAGCAAACCTATAACCAGACTATGCTAAAGATATTTAAACTCTGTTTAGGTCAATTTAACACAGGAGAACAGATGCACACTTAAATGTAACAGTAGCAAACAAGAGCAAACTGATTTAAACAAATTAACCAATTAACAATAAAAAAGCTCAAAACTGAGCCTTGTTCCACATTCTAAGACCCTTGGTAATATGTTCGCACCGTAGACATTCTCTAAAATAATTATTCTCAGGTTGTATTTTTCTAAATTTGAGAGTTAAGTTCTGTAATTGTTTTGTCAGTCGGCTGAACCAAAATAGGTTGTTGTTGAATGTGTTCCAAAACAGCAATCCTTGTCCTCATCCAGCCATTGTTTTATCATAGAGCTTCTGTTATAACTAATGCCGCCCACCACAGTCATGCCATTTATATCTGGATGCAAATTATTGATTCCCGATTGGCGCTGCATGTAATATTGGTAACCTAGGTCGCTGATCTGGCAACCAGTACATTTATACCACCAGCAGACCCTCCAATGCCACCAGAGTGAGAAATTTGTTGGGTAAGCTGCTTGACTAGCAGCATTAAACTCCCAAATGATCTATTTAATTCATTGTAGGAAGCAAGTAGGGCTCGTGAAGATGGGAGATCTGTATCCTCGGCTCCTTCCATATCGAATAAACCAAATACGTTGTGACCACACAAACTATGAAAATACACAAAAAAAGAAGGAAATCCAAGGAAACAAGTCCACACCTCAATAGTTTATTAAGTGCTTTCATCCTAAAATTAAGGACTTCTTCAGAAAAACAAACACAAATCACCATATAGCTTAAGTACTATCATACATAATTAGGTGATAATTACCACCCCTTCTAAAAGGACAGGTCTTAAAGCAATATAAAACCTCATCCACAGCCTATTATGCAATACACATAAAAAACATAGAAACACATTCCCATATGTTTTTCACAAACATGTGCATATATATATATATATATATATATATATATATATATATACATACACTTATATTTTATATATATATATATATATATATATATATATATATATATATATATATATATATATATATATATATATATATATATATATATGTGTGTGTGCGTGTTCCATACACTAGATCGAATTTTCACTAATTCGAAATAGTGCATGGAATGCTCACTGCAGCGAAAGTGCTCTTACTCGAAAGTGCACTTATGCGAAGTTCAGTACAATGAACTGGTGTTGTACTGAACTTTCGTGCAGTACTCACGGACCTTAGGGGTAGGGCACAGGTCATAGTAAGGGGATAGCCCTATGGGCTATCCCCTTACCATGACCCGTGCCCTAACTCTAAGGTCTGTGATGACTGCAGCGCAGTGAAGGACATAGCAATATCCTCCACTATAGTGCGATAGTCATGAACCTTAGGGTTAGGGCATGGGTTAGGGTTAGGGGATAGCTTTACTAACTATCCCCTTACTCTAACCCATGCCCTAACCCTAAGGTCCGTGACTATCGCACCATAGTGGAGGACATAGATTGTTTTTTATGTCCTCCACTGTGCTGCGGTGTTTTCAGTGAAGTGCACTTATGCAAAAGTTCACTTTCGTTAAAGTGAACTTTCGCAGAAGTGAGGCTTCCTATTAGAAGTTCGAAGTAGTGAACTTTCGTTCTTGTAATAGAAATCCATATATATATATATATATATATATATATATATATATATATATATATATATATATACAATAAAAACCATTGAATAAAAAATTTTACAAAGATTATGTCACAATATAAAATTGGTTTTAAGCCTAAGAACTGGGCTAATTGAATTGATAGGGCCTCATTTAACCAGGGATGTACCGTGGCATTAATTCGAAGCTGCCATTTAAGTTCTTTTACCTCTAAATAATCTTCAGTCAGACCTCCCTCTCTGACCCAGGGCTACACAATCTATTATTATGAACTTGAAAAATGCTCAGCGCATTTTAAAATATGTCCTTCTAAGGCATTTCTTGACTCTTTTTTCTGAATGTCATAATGGTGTTGATGCACCCTATCTCTAAAACAGTTCTTAGTTTTGCCAATATAAAAGCATGTGCACTTTTGGCATAAAGCAAGGTATACCACACCCTTAGTACTACAATTATATCTTTTATACAATTTTATTTTCCCAAAATTAACAAGCTCAACTTAACTTAGTTCTAAAATGAATTTATACTGTGAGCAATGCCCACATTTACACATCTTCCCTATTTGTTTGGAGTGTGGATTTTTTTCCTTGGACTCCTTTCTTTTTTGTGTATTTTCATAGTTTGTCTGGTCACAACATGTTATTCCCTAATAAAGTCTGAATGATTTCCACCACTCATTCCTTAAATTGCTCTCTTTTTAACAGGTAGGCAGGGAAGCTCCATTTTCTATTCTTTACTTCTTTACCCTGCACTTTTATATCAGTAATTATTGGTGTATGATCTGAAATAATTATTGGATACATGCAAAGTTTTCAATTAAATAGACACATTCCTGGGAAATATAATCTCTTTCTAGTCTAGCCCGGCTATTGCACCCTGCAGAATAGTATGTAAATTCTCTCAGAGTTTCAATTACTGAATTCACATCTTTCATACCAAATATTTTCATAGATGCCTTCAGAAATCTAACCTATTTTGTTGAATCTTCCCTTTTAGGCCCCTTAGATACATCCTCATTTTTGCAAATCAAAATCCATTCCCTACCTATACGTAATATTCCCAGTTGAAGTCTAATTATTTCTCTCAATTTTTTTAAGCGCCATAATAGTAGCTTTAGGTAGAGTATACCACAGTAGACCTCTTCCCTTGCCAGTAGTCCCTTACTGTGACAAAGCTGACATTATTATCTTATTTTCCCCTATTCTATCACTATTGGAGCTCCTTTAATAATTAATACAAGTACTCCTCTTTTCCTGTGTCCCTGATAGTCTGCTGAATGTCCATCCTGAAATCAGTTCTTTATCAAGTTCCCATGGTCAGTTCTTTCCAAATGTGTATCTTATAGCATTGCTATTTGCAATCTGCATTTCTTAATATAATTATAAATATTGTTTCCTTTTTGTCTTTATCTGTGAGAAGATTCACATTTGTAGGTAATATGGAAAGTGTCACCATTATGATAAGTAATCATTATTCCTACCTATTATATATGACAACTTTTAAAATATCTATCTCCAGCTTTTGTGATACATAGACCCACTAATGTTTGGCAAGTAAATCCTTTATACGTTTTTTTTTCTTATCATCAACATTGGAGCCCATATCATGTTACAAGACGTTTGGATTTCATAAAACCCTCAAACAAAAAATAACCCCCCTCAGACACACACACATACAGAAAACCCCATAACCTTTTAACTTAATACAAACATACATGACAAATGCATTTTCAAATAATGAAGTTTAACTCTCCTAATAGGAAGATTTGTCCCAAATGCACAGCTATTGACACAGGCCTTAATTAACCAGATACTGAGGTTTTCCATTCTTAGATGCATGTTATTGCCTGTGCTTCTACTTACAGTAATTGGTGTCTGTTCTTTTTTTAACTTTATCCCCCCCCCCCCCCCAGATGAGAAAACAACTTGAATGCTTTCAGAAAACATTTACTTTTAGCCTTGAGGAAACCAGTGTTCTGGAATTTATTGTGTTATTATGAGCTTGTCTTCATGGACATGAAAGAGAAAAAAATATAGTCCATGGCTGTAGTCTGAAAGACAAGCTGAAACATTTATTGCTATAAGAGAACTTTTTGTTATAGTCAGTGTTCTTATATTTATGTATTTCCCTTAAAATATGTTATTAGAATAAATAAAAGTCTTAATCCAAATATTCACTTATGCAAAAGTAAGAGAAAACATATCAGCTCTACATATATTATGATCTGTGTACTTTAACACGTCATCTTTCTACTGCAACAATCCAAGATTACAGCCTGTTAACTTAAACATGCTTTTGTCTAGATTTTCTTTGCTTTATACACTGTAATCCCTATATTTCTTAATACCAAAATGAAGAAAGAAAGAAAGAAACAGAAAAGGAATAAAAAATAAATAAATAAAAAAGCTCCTATTACAACTTGCTGCCATTTTTTACCTGTATTTATGAGTACCATGGACCACTAAGCTTGGGAACATAAGCTTCCCTCTTTCATGCAGTTCTCCCCTCCAAAGGTTGTCTTGCCGCCCAATTACACATAGCTTACCTGCTATCCTGTGCTTGACTGATTTTTTTGGCTCTTCTGCCTCCTGCTGGGCAGGCCCCACTCTATTCACACTTGCTACACTCAGGCTCACTCCGCTCCCCTATCCTACCACCATGCCCACCCTCCCCCACTTCAATTACACTTATAGTTATCCTTAGCCTCTCCTATCCACCATTCCTACAATCACAACACTCTACCTCCACACACCTCCCACCAATCATCTCTATCCACCATGCATACACCCTTTTTTACTATCTCTCTCCTCCCTCTCTCCCAAACCTTCCTCCTTCCCCACTCCAGACCCTTCCTCTAACCCCAACTCCACCCCGTACAGCTACCCACCCCTATAGTCCAACTGCACCACTCTTGACCTTTTCTCTCCTCTCCCTATACCCTACCTTACCTACCATACCTCTCTGACAACTATTACCATAACCTCTTTCTTCCCAACCTTACTCAGCCATGTATTTTACACTGAACAGTTTTCTTCTCATTCTTAATATCTTTCTCTCTGTTCTTCACAAAGTATCATAATTTCAAACACACTACACACCTCCCACGCCCTCCCCCACCACATCAATCCACTCACACAAGCTCCCCAGCTATGCTGCCATCTGCTCCTTTCTTTATAGTACTAACTTACTATTACAAAAGAAGTTAATTATCCTGTCTCCAAACCACAACCACTGTTACAACCATAATGTCAAGTATTTCCAGCTCCTAAAAAAGAAAACTATTTCTACCTATATCCCTGCTCCCAGTGAACTAGTCCTTTGTGGCAACATACATTCCAATCCTTGCCCTTACTCTCCCACTCCCAACTCCCCCACCTCTACAAAATCCCTAAACTTCACAAATATTAAACTCCAAAGCATTAGAAACAAAATTCCCCTACTGCATGCATGGCTAAATCAACACAAACCAGACTTTTCTGCTATCACTGAAACCTGGTTAAAACCTTCCATTAAAGACTCTGAATTTTTACCCTCAAACTACTCCTGTCTTAGAAATGATAGACTACATAAAAAAGGTGGCGTCATCTCCTTACTATTCCCTAGATCCTTTACAGTAATCCCATACTCCAAGCCTATTCTCCATGTCTCCACAGCAGATACATTGGTAACATTCCTAAAATGTAACAACAGCAACACCCTTTGCATAATTGTCCTATACATTCCCCCAGGCAATAATACTCCCATTCTTGAAGACATTCTTTCCTGGACAACAAGCAATATAACAAATTAAACCATCAACCTAGGTGACGTCAATATCAACTGGCTAGATTTATCCACTAAAAATGCCTCTACTGCTATTAACCTTCACATCTATACACAATTAATCGCTGATATCACTAGACATAATACAAAGGTAGACAAAGGCTCTATCTTGGATTGGATCTTGGTCTCCAACCGAGAAAAACTTAGCACCTCAGGGACTCTGCCAAATAGTATCAGTGATCACTCCCCAGCATTAATTATATGGAAGTCCATCTCCTTATCAAATTCCCACAACATAGATACAGAAGAGACCTAACTCATTTCTCCCCAAAAACCTTCAATGACATTCTGCACAAAATCTACTGGAGCCCACTAAAATTTCTCCACTTAATGAAGCAGTAGAATTCTTTAATTCTACATTTCTCAGGATCCTAAATAGTCTTGCCCTACTCTGGTTAAAAAGGATTAAGTCCAAATATGTAATTTGGCTTCCAAAGTTCACAACGCAAGTTAAGTTCAGTACAGACAAAGCTTGGAAAGCCCGGAAAAAAAACAAAACAAAAAACTTTCTAACCTCAATCTCTACAAACAGCTCCACAACTAGGCCAAATACCTAGTTATCAAAAACAAAAAAATAATACTTCCACACCATCCAAGACCAATATAAACTTAATCCCAAAGAATTTTGGGGTGCAGTCAACTCCCTAATCCACCCTAGATCCAACAACAATTCATGCCCAAATCCAGAAAAAACTCCATCTGAAATAGCCTCCCTCTTTAACAATTACTTCATCGTCACCGTAAAAAAATGTACCATCACCTTTCCACCTACTAATGCTGACTCACCAGGAACTCCACCTTTGCACTCCCTTACAGATCTTCTACCTTCTTTCACACTTACAACCATTCCCACCTCCACCATCAAAAAACGTCTTCACAAACTCAAGCCCTGTACCAATGCTCCTGGTAACTTACAGGCTGAATACTTACAACTCTCAGCCTCCTCCATTGCATATCCTATCAGCATCCTCCTAAATAGATCCAGTCAGGAATCTTGCATACCTGAGCTCTGGAAAAAAACATTTATTCTACCACTTCACAAAGGCGGCAATTGACATCTCAAATCTCCACCCTATTGTCATTCTCTCCCCAATCTCAAAAGTTGTAGATAAATGTATCCATATCCAGCTCCTCAGTCACCCGATACAACACCAAATCCTCTCTCCCACTCAACTTGGCATTAGGCCATGACATAGTACTAATACAGCCCTTATTTTATTCCTTGACACAGGAAATGGAGCATGAGATGCTGGAGACTTAATCTCAGCATTATTTCTATATCTTTCAAAGGCATTTGACACCATATCACACTCTCTCTTGCATAATAAACTCACTTATCTTGGCTTATATCCCCCTACCATACAATGATTTACTATCTCAACAACAGGCAGTGATCTACCAAATGGCTACAGGTTTCCTCCCCTTTCATAACCACAAACACAGGCATCCCTCAAGGATCAGTACTGGGTCCCCTCTTATTCAGCATATATGTCAATAACTTTCATTCCTCTCTCATCCATAGCACAGTTATCCAATAAGCAGATGACTCAACTATCATCTGCTCTGCTAAATCTGCCTCCACTTTACAGCATCTCTCCCAAGAAGCGTTTACTTCCATGGACACCTGGATGCCCCAGAACCATCTCGCTCTCAACCCCAATAAAACAAAATGTATAATATTTACCCCCACTAAATCCAGCTCTGTTGACAAGTCATTATTCTCCTTTCAATCCCAAAATAGTACCATTATTGAAGTTGTCCCCAGCACCAAATTACTAGGAGTCATTATTGATGACAAGTTAACATTCAACCTGCAGATTTACAGCAACAGCAAAAAAAAAAAAAAACATCAAAAACTAGGTGCCTTGTACAGGCACAACTATTTTCTCAGTCTCTCCACTAAAAGGGCTCTGGCCTCTTCCTTCCTGCTTCCAACACATCTCTATGGTGCTCCTATCCTCACAAAACTACCAGACTCTTGTTATAACAAAGTCACCAAATTTGCTACAAAAGCTAAATATCTTACCCATCATTGTTCCACTCTGCATCAGCTTAATTGGCTCGAATCCCAACACCATCTCACAATCTTACAAACTACAGCCCATAAGCTCATCTACCACCGAGAAACTTGCTCTTCTCTGTCTTCCATTCTGCCCATGTATCATACAAACTGGCACCTAAGGTCCAGAAACAAAATGTTGTTATCCATTGAGAAACCCAAGCTCTCAGACAGCCAAATGTTGTATTCCTACTATGTATCTAAGGCATGGAAAAATCTCCCCCCATCACTCAGAACAATCAGCAACAATGAAGAAAAAACTAAAATACTACCTATATATACATGAAAAAATATTCTCATTAGTGATTTTACTAAATATTTACCCAATTCAGGTCAGATAACTTATTTAGGTATAATACTATCTAAAGATATTAAATCTATTATATATAATAATTATAATACCTGTTTTCTTAATATACAAAATCTTTTTAATACCTGGAATAATATGTTTTTTACTATGGAGGAGAGACTTACAATTATTAAAATGATAATATTCCCCAAGATTTTATACTTAATACAATCAATAATACTTCCACCTACAAAAATAATTATCAAGAAACTGAACACACTAATGTTAAATTTCTTATGGGCACCTAATAGACCTAGGATTGCATTAAAGAAACATACTAATAGCTGGTCGCAAGGGGGTATTTCTTTTCCAGACTTTAATTTATATACTATCTCTTCTATTGTAAAAGTTATTACTTTATTAATAGATCAGTCATATGTCACAAAATGGAAAGATTATTGGGAGCTAATTAGTATACACCATGAAAATCTCCTTAACACATAAAAATATGATTGTAAATAACTCCATGTTATGGTTACTAAAGGAATTTTGTACTTCACCTATTACACCTAAACATATGGTTTGTTACCCATTAAATATTATTATTAGTTATTGTAACTTTATATTCATGCACCCTAAGTATAGGGAATGGAATTTTATTGTATTTCCTATAATGTATACTCAGGGTATGCTTTTGTCATCTACATCTGAAGGAACTCATTTAGCTATAGATAATGATCTAAAGTACTGGTATCAGTTGATATCTGATAATAAAGTTAAAAATCTAGATTTCTTAAAACAAGAATTTGATCTAAGAGAAACTTGCTGGTTAGAGGTTCAGACCTTTAGACAACATCTCATTAATAAAATAGATTTAATGTCTATAACTGTTAAAGAATCTATTCCAACACTGATTGATTACTTGATATTAAATTTACAACATAAAGTTTCTGATAAAGGTAAACTTTCATACATACATAAAGTTATCAGACAAGAAACTTTTTACAGTGTAGATTCATACTGGAATTATTTCACTTCTATTAATGGGGACCCACCAAATCAACAAGATAAACAATATATATTGGAATGTGCTTATAGAACTACGTCTTCCATTGTCTGGAGACTTTATACATGGAAATTTTACATAGATCTTTTATACACCTTTGATGATGAATAAAATAAATAATAAAGATAATCTATGTAAGAGATGTAATGTAGAAATTAATGCTGACTGGGCTCATATGTTTTATGACTGTATAAAATTGAAAGAATACTGGAAGTCAATTAATGAATTTTTGCAGGCTCTTTTTACAGATAATTTCATTATTTCTAAATATCTTATATTATTCAACACACCTGTACCTCAAAGTGTTAAAAAGGTTAAGCTTCCCTTGTTATGGTCTATTGTAGCAGTGGCTAGGAAAATAATAACTAGAAATTGGATTTCAGATACACCTCCTTCGTTCAATGAATTTAAAAATGTTATGAATATAGTGTGCCATATGGAAATAAACACAATTAGGACTAGAACAAATAGAAAAACATCTTATTTTATTGTATGGGATAATTTACAAAATTTGTTAAAAAAATTTTAATTTCAGTAGCATGGTATTTTAGTTTAATTAATTGATCTGATTGTAGTGGATGTCTTTGTAAATACTTTAGTTGTTTTGTTGAATATTATAATAATACCTATTTTTAATTACTTGTATAAAATTGTTATATTTCTCTTATATGTTAAAACAATAAACCTGTTTTGAAAAAAAAAGAACAATCAGCAACCTGACCTCCTTCAAAAACTCCCTCAAACTGTATCTCTCTTCTAAATGGCTATGCCCCTGTTCCAAAACACACAACCACAACTCTTGACTTCACCTCCTAATGCTATACCTCTAGCTATCACATAATTTCCATCCTTCTCCCTGTCGCTTTCATCAGGCCTATCCAAACTCCCACTTATATCCCCCGCTATCTTTCACTTTGTGCTTAATTCTCCTCACACCTACACTCCTAGAGTTTATTACCTTCTTGTGTACTTGAATTCACCATATGCACCAATGTATAAAGCATTCAGAAACATCTTCTCGGAAATTATGTCTGTCCTTACTTGTACATGTCAATGATTTTATTTTTCTTTATTCTGACACTGTTGCTTCTATTACACAAAGTCATGCAATATAATTGTACTATATGATTTTTATATGTCAGTGATTGTATTTTTATATGTTAATGATTGCATTTTCTTCTTACACCATTGCTTCTATTTTCCAGTCTCATGCAATGTAACTGTACTGTACGATCTTGTTTTTCTAAGTGAATTTACTCTCATTGTATGTATCTTTGTGGAGCTTTTCTCACCGGGCCTCCACTGAAAATGGGGTCTTTTCAGGCCCAGTGGACTTTCCCGGTTAACAAATACAATAAATAAAATAAATAAATGTTTACTTATTTCCACATATAAGAACGGCTAAAATACTTCACCATAAAACGTAATTTATATTGTGAAAAGTTTCATAGAAAAACTGTTAAGACAGAAATACAGTTACCCTTTTCTTCTTCTTCCATCCCCTCAGTTTCCTTCCACATATTAATGACATGAAAAGATGCAAATGCTTTTCAGTTCCCCACAAGTTTAACAAAGTCAACAAAAATCCAGTTGTTCCACTTTTTCTTAGACAACCATATTTCACAAATGCAGTTGATGCTCTGCAGTCTCACATTTATTGACTAATTTCTGTGCTGCAGGTCTTCTTCCAGATCATCTCCAGCTCTCAAATCCAGATTCTGGTTCAAGTCCAAGGTACTCACGATTATTCTGGTCAACTTCTGTGCTTCTCCCTGTCTCTCAAGCATTTTCCTTTAAAACAGTTTCACTGGCAAAGCTTCTCAGAGTGCTTTATTATCATAAGAATGATAAATAGAGTTCCCTTCTGCCTGATGGCTCACTTTTTGTTGGACAAACTTTTTGTATTTCTTCCTTAGCCTGTTCTGTATCAAAAATGACTTTGATCCTCCAAGAAAAATATTCTGAAGACAGCTGGATACAATAGCTTGAGTTTCACACATGCCTGTTGACATTCTCTGATTACTGGAATAAATTTGTTTCGCTTCTGAAAGATGTACAGCAAATAATCATTTTTACAAGCACTCTGCTGTCGCCAACATTTAATACTTTGGCCTTTTGCACACTCCAAGATGGTGGTCGCCTGGTGAACTGCATTTACACTGAGCTCCCTACCTTATTAGTCTTTCCTCAGTCTTTATACCTTTCAAAAGCTTAGGGACGTTCTATGGAATAAAGGAATCGACTACAGCATCATAAAATTAAACCATACAGGACTTGCAGCTATAAAGAAAGAGTCTAAATCAACTGTATATCCTATATCAGCTTTCTAAGCCTTGTACTTACTGTGTTCCAGAAGGCCTCAGTTTACTGCAGCACTCTGAAGACCACATGGCTAGACAGCAAAAATCTTCAAATGACCCTATTACAATGGAAACACAGACAACAAAAGCTAAGTCTTCGATAATCTTCTCTCCAGAAAAAGAGAATATCTCAAAAAGGCAAAAAACCAATAAACAGCATCTGGAACTTAACAAAAACACTAGTGACATTACTGAGGTTTCTGGCTTCCACATGGATGAATAAAAACAGGCCCTACAACCCATACATGCAGCCATTCAGAACTTTTCGGAACAACTTTCAAGCATTAGTAAATCTGTCACTCAGATTGCTGAAAGAGTGGGCACTCTTGAACAAAAAACACAGACAAATGAATCTCAAATTCAAACCCTTACTGAAGAGCTTTGTGCTAAATCCACAGTTATAACAGAACTCCAAATGAAAATAACAGATCTGGAGGCAAGAAGTCGGAGAAACAATATTCTGATTAGAGGTATCCCTGAGAGCTATGATAATCAAAACTTAATTACTACCGCAAAGCAAATCTTCGAGTCTCTATTACAAATGGACGGTGAGATACCCGAGATTATCATTGAAAGGGCCCACAGAGCTCTCCGGAGAAGGCAAGACACTTCAGACCCCCGTCAAGTCTATGTCAAGCTGCTCAACTACCAAGTAACACAAAAAATACTAAATGCAGCAAAAAAACATAAATCCCTAGTCTGGAACAAGCACAAAATCACCTTCTCGCAAGATCTACCTGCAAGCATCAAGGAAAACAGACAAAAACTGGCTCCATTTTGCGCAGATTTAATTAAAAGAAACATACGCTTCCAAATGCGATATCCCTGCAACCTGATATTTTACAGCAATGAAGTGAGATACTCGGTTATCTCTCAAAATGATGCAAAAACAGCCTTTATTATGGCTTTCAACAAAGTTCCCACCTCCTGAAGCTATATTATAGCTAGCGACTCCCCCTTATAGCTAGTTATCAGAACAGTACAATTCTTCTCATGAACCTGATGGAAATCTCAACAAATCTATCGATTTTAATTTAAGCAAACAAGTAATCTTTCATCTACCTGGGCAAAAGTCTCAAGGTCCTCTCTTGTTGTTGGAGTCAAGCACGTGTACGTGGGTACGAATCCTCTCACGGATGTTTCCAAGTGGGCCTCCTTTGGCCGCAACACCTGATACTGCTGCAACATACACGGGGCTCTATCAACAACCCACGGACCGCGTCGCCCCAGGAAACACTCAACTCACTAGTCCAGCATGATTGAACGCATCCCTGCAACCCAAAAATCACGCCGACAATCCTCCTAGCAACTGTGAAGTGAACAATACGGCGTTATCAGGCAAACGGAAAGCAAGGCTTGCTGACAGGCGCTGAGGGCAGCTATGGACCTCCGCTCTGAAACGCTTCTGCTTCCTCGCGCCTCATACAATACTGTCAACTTCCGGAAACCGGGTAGAGATCAGTGAAGCTCCACAGTCTTCTTTCAGAAAGCCCTCATATGTGTTAAAACAGAATCACGATGGTGTCGCTAAGATGCCTAATGCCTCTCCTATGGAGTACAGTGTTACTCTAAGGGTGCTAGTACTGCAGCGCACGTAAAATCTAGATATACGTGCAACACTTATGAAGGCTGCAACTCCTCAGCCATTCAACATGCATTGTGCCTATTGCAATGCGGGCCACGCGCTGGAATGTGCAAAACTCTACAAAATAAAAGTAAACATTGTCATTTGCTACTAAAGCTTTATTCGGAAAGTTGCCCTATTAGATTGAGCAATATTGCTACACTAAATACAGCCATCATTGCTTAAGCTTCCTTCCTATAGCCATATAATAATACTAAATACAACTAAAAATACCAATCACATCCTAAGTCAGTCCCTGATTATTACATTTATTTTAATTATAAGGTGGCTGAGAGTCTGTTAAGAGCCTTGTTCTCAAGGGAATCACTATAATACAATATGATGCATGTAGTACAGGTCAAGATTGTAAGCGGACCCTAGATTGGTGTCTGTGAGAGAGTGCTATACCCAAGAAATGTAAACCAAGCTTTGTAGAGCGTAAGGTTATAGGGTTGTGTCAAGTAACTCTACATAATCTATTCAGCTAGGTACACGTGACACGTACTCTGACAGCAAGGGAGAAGACTGTTTTTACCGAGCTAATTAATATACCTACTTGTAGCAATGGATCTCCCTCCTTTTCCCTCTCCGTGAATGCGGGGGATGCTTTGATGTCAACATAATTGGCTGGTGGAGTAAGGGCACTATACATAAACATCTGTCCCAGACAGAGTCTTTTTTTTTTTTTTTTTGTAGATTACTTAGCTGTGCTAAGTCATAATACTGTTAAGTCAAAAAGTGTTTGTTGCATGCTGTGAGTCACTAAATTCACAGATATATTTGTTAAACGATGGACTCCCGAGGGTATATACCCTTGCGATGGCATGTTGTCATATATACTCGCTACACTACTCTACCTTACCACAGACCATGCCACAAGTTATCTAAACTGCATGTCAAATAATTTACAGTCTTGGAAGCTCAGTGGGTGATGTAGTAAGGAATCTAGGTAGGTTATGTTTTGGAAAAGTTATATTTTGTACATATGTATAGTAAAGTTTAGGTTAATGTTTGTGTGTATATATACTTCTTCATACAAGGAGTATGGGTGGTTAGGCACTGGGGTTAGTCTGAAGAAGTTGTGGGCTACCGTTTGTCTCAATGACAATCTCTTCATAAAGACAGTGTTAAAGATATTTCAATCCTTTTTTTCTCTCTTATACCCAAAAATAAATACTCCTAAACAAACCTTATTATATGTAGGTATAACAATAACCTCCCTCTTATCCCACCTTTCAATAATACAAATTAAACCAAGGAATTCAGTAGCTGGCAAATAGACTGCTGGAACGTTAAAGGCTTACAGAATGCTGAGAAAAAAAACCTAATACTACACCTTTTCTTTAAATCTCAGGCCAGTATATGTTTCTTACAGGAGACTCATCTACCCAAAGAATGCTGGGAAAAAACTTCTAAAAAAATGGATCAGGACTATAATAGCGGGGGGCGATAGTTCAAACTCTAAGGGAGTAGCAATCCTAATTAAGAGACAATTCCAGGGTACTATCATAGACGGCAAGTCTGATAAATCTGGTAGGTGGTGTTATTTTACATCCATAGTGCCGGATTCTACTAAACCCGTCTTATTTCTGAACGTATATGGTCCATGCACCCAACAACACTTCTTCATTATGGAAATTTATAATATCCTTAGCTCATTCCCTGACCACCTCCTTATTATTGGAGGAGACTGGAATACAGTCATAAATCCCAGTTTAGACCGTACCAGCAATTCCCCCTCATATAATCATCAAGCCTCTACTGCCCTGGAAGAACTAATGGCGGACTTTAATCTCATGGATACTATTGTCTTTGGTACGGACCTATCTAAAAGCAGTATGTACACTTTCTACTCCCACTGCCACAAATCATGGTCACGTTTAGACTTCTTCTTAATTTCTAAATTCTTCTCTAAATTCAAGATTGCACTAAGGTGTGAACCTAGGTTATTATCGGATCACGCAAAAATCTCCCTTATGATTACCTTCACACCCGATACCACCCCCCGGGTAAACTGGTCCTTTAACAACAACTTATTAAAACACAAAGAGGTGGTAGAGAGAATTGATAGGACATTGTCTGAATTATACGCAGGGTTTGGTAGTTCTCAGATAGCGCCGACATACAATGGGCGGCTTGCAAGGCTGAATTAAGAGGGTACCTGATTAGTAAAACCACATTCTTTAAAAAGCTTAATAAAAGGAAAGAATCGGATCTTGCTCTAAGGCTAGCTTCCTTGGAAAGAGAATTTAAAACACATCCTGACTCCAAACTAGAGGAATTGATCAATATTACACACAAGGAACTATGTGAGCTACATTTATACAACTACTCGATACAGGAACAAAAACAAATTGCAACCTACTCTGAATGGGCACAAATCCCATCTAGAACATTGTCTAGAATACTCAAAAACAATAGCGGCGCTCCAACAATCTCCATCTTACAACATAAAGGGGAAATATACAAAACAGACTGTAGATTATTAAGCTTTTCTATGACATATACTCTGACATTTATAGCAATAGTAGACACAACAATTTTAGTCTGCAGATGGATACATTTCTTAATTCAATCAGCTTCCCATCTCTCAGCCAGGAGCAAATATCCACTCTATCAGCTCCGTTTAATATGCGAGAGATTCAAAGCGCTATTAATAAACTCAAAATAGGCAAATCCCCGGGCCCGGATGGCTTCACTACTAACTTTTTCAAGACTTTTAACTCAAAATTGCCCCTATTCTTCTAGAAGTCTTTAACTTCATCATAAAACATGGAATTACTGACATACACTGGAACAATTCAAAAACAATCTTACTACTTAAAAACAATAAAGAAAAAACAGACCCGCATAACTACAGACCTATCTCACTTATAAATGTTGATATCAAAATCTTCTCTGCCATCTTAGCCAACAGACTTAAACAGGTACTACCACACCTAATATCACCTGATCAAGCGGGGTTCATGTCCAATAGACATACATGGGACAATACACTAACACTAGATTCTCTTATCCAGTTTACCAAAAAAGAGAAAAACCCGTTATATGCCTTAACTCTAGATGCATCCAAAGCATTCGACAGGGTAAACTGGGAATTCCTCTTCTCCACGTTAGCACATTTTAATATACCCACATCCTTCCTAGATATGATCAGAACTCTTTATTCGAACTCATGCACATATCTTTATATAAATAAAAAAAGATCTAATCTTATCCAGATTACTAATGGCACAAGGCAAGGTTGTCCACTTTCCCCCTTCCTCTTCAATCTATTTATTGAACCTTTTTTCCTATTTCTTACTCAAAATACATTTCATACTATTCCTAAAATCCTAAACACACAAGTAGCAATTTCGGCCTTCGCTGATGATCTAAACCTTTACTTCCAATACCCTAACACAGATCTGCCAAAAATATTAAAAGCAATTTCCTCCTTCTCTAAGGCCTCTGGGTATCAAGTCAATGATAAAAAATCACACATTCTCCCAATAAATCCTGAAGCGCATAAACCTTTCTTTTTCCCTGAATCTCCCTTTCACATCACATACAGTCTCAAGTACCTTGGCGTCAACTTTCAACACAACCAAGCCTCTATGCTTCAAAACAATCTGCTAAAATCATGGTCTATCATCTGTCAAGACCTACAAAGGTGGAAGTTATTAAACCTATCATTTCTCTCAAAAGTAGCTATTGTGAAAATGAATATTCTCCCTAGACTCCTATACCAATTTAGTGCGACAAATATAATTATATCCAACAACCTTTTTTCACAGTTTGAAAAAACACTGATCAAATTTCTCTGGTTCCCTAAGAATGTCAGGATTTCCTCTTCCAAGCTAAGTCTCCCCAAGGAGAAAGGTGGGGTGGGCCTTCCAAACTTCCAGCTGTATTATCTGATTATTAGCTCTAATAAACTGTGGTCCATTGTAAATATGAACAACAAAACCCAAACCCATAACCCAGCGTGGTTAAAGATATGGCACAAACATATCCTATCTAACAAAATTAATCCTAAGGCCATTCCCTTCTTATCATCCACCTCTCTGAATAGCTTAAAACTATTCTCTTTACTGAAATATCAAATAAAACTCTTTTAAAAGCTGATTAAGGACATTAATCTTCAATCTATTTTACCCTTTCTTCAACCAATACACCTCAACCCAAATCTTAAAATTAACAATAAGATGATAGATCTTGCTGACTTCCCCCACATCAAAGACCTTAAAGTTTGGGATATTCTTAAACATAAATCCCTGTCGCTTGCCGAACTCCGATTAACCCTCAAGGTTAACAACAAGTATTCAGTAATACTACGTCAACTCAGGGAACTTATTTCTTCACAAATCAATAATACAGCCCCAGACATACAGCTAATGGATAAACTAAATCTAATTATCAATACACTGGCTAGTAATAATAAAACAGTTTCTTAGTCCTACAAACTATTACACCCACTACTCTACAAAGGAAACTGCTTATTCTCCAAATATTGGGACAATCAAAACCACCCTATTACAGAGGACCAAAAAATACTAGCCATAAAACTAGCATTGAACTATCTCCCTTCAAGAAATTTCTCTACACTCAACTGATGTTGAATAACAATGCATACCTTACCCCTACAAGAATCCACAAATTCAACTCTAATAGCTCTCCGTTATGTACATGCTGTTCAGGTAAAGCTGACCTTCTACATATTATGTGGCACTGCAATAACTCCCACAAACTTTGGTGCTCTCTCAAAGTGCGTCTCAAAAAAATGGGTTACTATAGCTCCACTCTCTCATGGGAAACGGCTATTCTAAATATTCCCCCCCATGGTCTGCCTAAATTGCATATCCATATCCTAATAACGCTGTGTTTCCTCATAAAACTCTATATTACCTATAATTGGCTGGATCGCACCAAATTGTGTTGGCGGGGATTTAAAGCTATGGCCACCAAATATATCTCGGCACAGAAGTTCATCATAAATGGACCCAAGAAAAGAGCCTACTTCAGTAAACTTTGGAAAAGCCTGTTTGAAGTAATCTTATGTGACTAAGATACGGTTATCCTACAAACTTCCCTTTGTTCTTTCTCTTCTTTTCTTTTCTTTTCCCTTTTCTTTTTTCGTACCTTCCTACTCCCCCCATATACCATATCCCGTGTTTTGAGGGGTCTATCTCTCCTACTACAAGCCATAAGTAGGGCTGCTATTATCTAACCGTATAAATAGTGACACTGTTGCCTCCTTCTCTGTTCAGTACTGGTAGCTTTGTAAATATTGTTCAGTTTGGGTTAAGTTGTTAGTTTGTGTGCCATGTATACTGCAAGAGATTGTACTCCTTCTAAGTTTATTACAAACATGCCTTTTTGTCCCTTTTTGTACTAATATTGCTGTAAACCATTATGTGTGTTTTTTGGTGTAACGCTCATTGCTTGTACCATCATAGTATGCATGGTTTTATTACAAAAATAAAAAATTATTTTTTTAAAAAAAAAATACTTTGGCCTTTTGCCACAGTTTTGTCAGAATCAGCTCTTTCTGCTGGTAGGTTTGTATATTTACTAATACAGGTTTTGTCCGCTTTTCTCATGGCCAATATTTCAAGCATACACACAGTGTGCCCTTTCAGTTAACAGCTTCTGCTGTAGACTTCTAGTCCAATTGCTTATTTGTGCCTTCATGAAATTAATGCAGATGTCCCTTCTATTTCTTTCTGGTGCAGCAGAAAATCTAAGATTTTGCCTATATACTCTGCCCTCTAATTCTACCATTTTTTGAAATATATCTTCTTGAGAAGGCTCATACTTAGCCAGCCTTTTTTTCATTTCAGCCTGTGATTTTTGCAGTTTAATCAGCTCATCTGAATATTTGTTTAAAGCTTCTTTCATTTTTTCTGGCCTTTTGTCTTAGCTTTTTCTTTGCTGCATCCAAGCAATGTACTACCTAAAAGTAATAGAGTTCCTGGTCACTGTGTTTCAGTTTCTTTTTCCACACCGTGAGAGTGAAGTTAAGCTGTTGATCAGTTTCCAGCCATCTTGAAAACTCCACTGGTTAATTATTAAACACAAACACTGGCTAGTCTGTGTTCTACCTGGAGGGTGGCCCTATAGGATCATAGGATCATAAGAGGTTACTAGGCTAATGGCCCCAGGGCCCTTATAATCCTAAACAAGTTCAAACTGTTTTCCCAAGGATATCTGGTTCAAGCAGACACTGTTATACATCTCTCACCTGTGGATCTATACATAATAATGATTAGTCATTGACCATGATAGTCTATGTAATTTGATGGACATTTCAATGCCTGTGAATACATTTCTTAAATCTTGTGATATTAACAACATACTTCAGATAAAACTAAAATAAACATCAGCTTAATTTAAATATCCCAAAATTTCTTTAAGAACAGCAACCTGTCTATGCAACACAAGGAAAAGATCATTGCATCAGCATGTGTATAAATCATCTTTCCTGAGATCTCCTTTTGACTCTGCTTTTACTACATTCTTCATAAATTGCAACAGGATGATTACTGAAACAACTGCTGAAATAATGATGCCTTCTCTACATCACCTAAAGTTTTTATAACAAAAATAAAAAAAAAAAGTTTCACACATTGATAAATTTAGCTCACAGTACCAAATATTCATCTGGCATAGAATGTTTAGTTTATACAAATTATCTAATGGACTCTACTGAGTTATTTTTGGAATATCTAAAAGAAAAAAGTCATCAGAAGCCATCTGTATAGTATCAGACATTTATGAAATATTCATAGTATCCCTTACAAATCTCATAATATATGGCCCTTACTCCATATTAGCGTGTATGCATATATGTAAGTATGTATGTATGTATGTATGTATTTACTTATTTATTTATTTCCACATTTACATGGTACATCCAACTATGCAGAAGCTATTTTCAATGAAGTTAAAGGGAGACAAGTTCCAGATTTATACACTTTTTTCTTTGTAAATAACTTGCCTTTTTTAACAACAGTAAGCATAAAGATTATTAACCATATCTACAACACAAGTAATGACAAGTCAACAAAATAGATATACTGTCCACAAAACTCATATATATATATGTATATATATGGTTTACAATAAAATGTCTGAAAGTCACCTTACTATCACTCATAAAGTTTAAAATTGCAAGTGGAAATCCTGTTGACTCTGAAACATCGACATGTAGCTTGCTTTCACAGCTTTGAACATCAAAGTTTACAATCGGATTGCACTATAGTGGGGATTGAGAAGAGTACCCTTTTCTCTCACTGTAGTGCGGTCTCGGAGATAGAATGTATATAGTTAGCAGGGAAAGTGACCCTGAAAAATTATAGTACTCCATCTCCTGATGTCCAGCTAATGACGATAATGTTGAATTTGGCATACCAACATTACCACGTTTGGAGTTGTGAGTGAACAGTGTGCAGATTTTCGGCATTTCAGTTCAACTAAGTCATTATTCGCAAGTCCAGTTCACATAATTTTGATAGTAAACCTATACATATATATATATATATATATATATATATATATATATATATGTTTGTGTGTGTGTGTGTGTATGCATGTATATATATTATATATATATATATATATATATATATATATATATATAAATATATATATGTATCTATATATATCTATATATATATCTATATATCTATATATCTATATATATATATATATATATATATATATATATATATATATATATATATATATATGTGTGTGTATTTTTGCACATATTATTCTGTTCCTGTATGAATCAATCAGTAATTTTATTTTTCTGTCTTTATGCAACTTGGCCTTAGCGAAAAAAAGGGGTATTTACCCAGTTTACTTGCCTTAAATAAAATATTTTTTTAAGAAACTGGTACAATTGTCACAGTAAATGAGCAAGAGTCTGCATACAATCATGTATATAATAACTTTACAGTGTTAATTCTGCTTCATTCTATGGTATATCATTTATGAGATATGTTGTTGTTTGTCTTTCGGCTTTTTCCCGGTAAGGGGTCGCCACAGTGGAACTCCAGTCCGCTAATGATTGGCAGTAGATTTTTACGAAACTCCAAGGTGCCAGCTTGACGCCCAACCTTCAACGAAGGCATGCCCATTTACACACGCATGTCTTTTGAACGTTACCCAACTGCGGGAAGGACATGCAGACTCCACACAGAAGGCCCTCCCAAGCCAAGCTGAGAATCAAACGGGAGAACCTCTTGCTGTGAGGTAACAATGCTACCGCCATACCACTGCGAGTAAAAACAAAAGTAGTGCACTTTGTGGGTTATTAGTCCATCTACAAGTATGAATTCTTGGCAAGGGCACATGCAAAGAATACAAATTTTATCATAGGAATCTGTGTTCTACTTGATGAAGATCACCAAAATGCAAGTATGTTAATCAAGCTTATTGGTAATTGAGTAAGGATATTAAATACATAGTAGGGCAATGCGTAACAGATTCAATCATGGCATAGCCGTTTGTGATAGCAGATCTCATGTACCAAAGTAAGTTAAAAGAATCTTGGGTCCACTAATGTACTGTGCTTTATGAAAAGATCAGGTAGAAACAAATGAAAGTAGGAAAAAGTCACAGGGTGTTAAAAGCCCTCAGACTGGATATTTTGTCTTCATTGCATGAATCTTTTATGAGGTTCTAGACTTAGATTTAGTTTACTAATCTTCATATTTTTTTTTTGTTATTATAGACTGAAAATCAGAAAGTTTGTATGAGGTTGTAAATGTAATGTCTGGTGACATTTTGGCTACATTCCTGAGTCGTATGTTTTGTGTTGAAGGGTATTTTTCATTGACTCCACATGCTGTATCTGTAAGTCATTTAGTGGAATATGATCTCTTTTTAACCCATTAGTTGTATGCCAGTTCCCCAAGTCAAGTTACTTTGGGGAATTATTTGTTTTGTAAGTGGATCAGGATGTTAGTAAGGGATGTGGCTACAGGTTGTCTGGTTAGCAAGGGTCACCATTAGTTTGGTACAGTTAAAAGCTGTGAGCTTGGGGAATAACCTTGTTTGTTGTGTGCAGTACAAAAGTGACTGGCCAGTGGTTAACCATGGAAGGTGGCAGAGTGGTACCTTTTGAGATCAGGTAAGGGATACCAGTGATCACCAAGGCCAGAATGGTGTGATTCTCTGTCTTATGGTTTGGGCTTGTGGTGACCCTTACTAGTTTTATAAGACCTTGGTTGATAAGTGTAGAAAGTTAAGAATTTACATAGTAATAACTAAGTGTGAGAACATCTTGTTTAGCTTTAGTATGTGTTACGATGCCATGCAGGAGAAACATACATTTGTTGTGATTAGCTGTATGATTATGCGGGGGAATATGCAACAATATGTTAGAGTGCCTATTTTAGGATATTTTTATTCCTAAATTGTTTATATCACAATCGTTTTGGAATCTATTTTATGTATATCAGTTGATTTTTAAATTCTCTTTTAAGAAAATAAGTGTTTCTCCACCTATTCTTGTACCTGGCACGGGACTGAATAATATGTTCAGCCAGAAAACTGGGAACATAAGTTGCATTTATGTTGTTTTACCCAGGATTCAGTCACTGAAAAAATGTCTGGACATTAAAATGATAGAACAGCAATTATCCAATAAGCTTCCTGCACTCACCAGAAATATTTAATTCTGGGTAGATTGTGCTTATAGTTTGTGATGGGGTTAATCATAGGTAGGGGGCCAAACCTAGAGTTTGAGCCCAGATGGAAATGGTTGCAAAGTTGAAGAATGTTCATGACTCAGCCTTGAAAGGGAGATTGGCTAGGGTTAAAATGGCCACAAGGATATCTAACCTAGTACTTATCTATGAACCCATGAACTAATAAGAGGGGTTATTGTTCTGTGAACCTGCAAAACATTTTTGGGGAGTAGTTAGTGAGGATCCTTTGGTGGATGATGATTTTAGGGGTGTGAATGTAGTAGTGGAATTGTTTAGAGGGAATTGATTATTGTTCAATGAGTGGACTTATAAATGTTTTGGGGACTGCACTGTAATGAAAGAAATGATATATGTGGCAGTCATGTAAGAGAGTTTTGATGGAACTTTGTGGGCGTTGTGTGTAGGAACAGGTTTGATGACTTATCTCAGGGTGAATGGGATGGATATAATTACTAGTAGGACTTAAATGAAGACAGCTACACTAAAAACAGGGTTGTGGAGTTGGCTGTCTGTAGAGAATGGCTCAAGATTTGTTTGACAATAGGTGTGTTGAGCTGATCAGTGTAAAGTGTATGTGTGAAAGTAAGATGGGGGGAGAATAGTATAGGGGGTTTTGAAGGTTTGCAGCCAATGCTTTATGTATTCATAAATAATAAAAAAGTGATGACCTGACTCATGTAGTTATGATTTTGGAGGGTCTATGATGTAGTAAAACAGATGTAGTGGTTTGATAATCTTAATTTTGTACTTTTTGTTTTTTTGACAGCAACTGATAAAACAATAAAAGCTAATTGGTGGAATGAAGTGGCGTGATAACATCGCTTAAATAAATATGACTTGGTAGATTAGGAATATCAGAGTCATAGTCAAATCAACCTAGTATTTTGCTAGTTGAATATCTATCTATCTATATAACTTTATCTATATATGTGTATACCAGTATTTATCTACAGTCTATCTATCTATCTATCTATCTATCTATCTATCTATCTATCTATCTATCTATCTATGTATCTACCTATCAATATATTGCTAGGTTATTTTTTGTCAGGTAGGAATGCCACGTAATATAATGCAGCCAAAGACTACACTTAGCAGAGGGAACAGTGTTGTAGAAGGAAATTGGCACATTAAGAGACAGATGTTGTGCGGGTTTTAGAAGGCTGGGTGTCTCATATTTAAATATAGAAAGGGATAGGATGACTGAGGAATGAAGGTGTTTGAGGAGAAGCGACCACACCTCCTACGCAATGTGAGTTAATTAGTCTACAGACAGATTGACTATCCGGTCCTGTGGAGCAGTGGAAAACTGCAGCCATGAAGCTCAGTCAAATATATGAACAAACAAATGAAAAGCAAGAAAAGATAAACGAGTGCAGTAAATCATGTCACAGTCTGCTCTTGTGTGAGACTAAATGCTGTGAGAGGTGTTTTAATGACAGTTGTGTGCCTGTCACAATAGCACAGGCATTTTAAGGCTTCTAGGAGAATGGATGACCTGTACATTTACCATCCTGATGACAGAATGAACATTTTTTTAGCAGGGTATTAATGAGCAGGTAATGCCTGCTAAAAAAAAATGTTTGTCATATCACAGCAACATATTAAGGTGCAGTGAAGCTCATACAGTAAAAAAATAAGTAAATGCCAGCCATCTTTTTTAAACATTTTTTATTAAGATTTATGCAAATAAGAACATAATAACACTTAATTTAAATAGAAATATAAATCAAATTGTGTAAAAAAGAAAAACAATTGATTTAAAAAAACATAGTACAACAGCCATCTTCTTAACTCTAAACAGCGCTTTGCTATTTTGTGAGGATAAAAGTAAAATAAAAAGTAAAAAAAAGAACAAAAGAAAACAGTAAGAAAAGTGTGTGGTTATGGGTTCATGTGTGTATGTGTGTGTGTGTGTGTGTGTGTGTGTGTGTGTGTGTGTGTGTGTGTGTGTGTGTGTGTGTGTGTGTGTGAACATAAGTCTGTGCTTGCCTATATGTGAAAGCAGAGAAAATGAGTGAGAGAGAGGAACAGAGACAGCTCCGAATGCAATTTGCATTGTCTAAGCATGGATGTGATAAACAGAATAATGAAACTCTTAAGTGTGGTATTATTCACTGAATTTAGCAAGTGTTTTACCAGAAAATTATTAGTAATATGAGACACAGTAAAGCACTATATGGCAAATTCTGTGGAATTAATCCCTTGAATTCTATAATTTAGTTTTTTCATTAATTTGGTCACAATGAGATATCTGAGGTATATACATGCATTCAATCAACAAAGTAGCTGTAAATGTTTAGTGCGGAATGTGTGTGTGTGTGTGTGTGTGTGTGTGTGTGTGTGTGTGTGTGTATGTGTGTGTGTGCGTGTGTGCACATTAAATACCTATATGACGTATATTTTGGATGTAAAATACTTCCTTTGACAACAATTACATGTTACAGTAAACTTGAAACATTAGGCAGAGGAATTATTTTGCATCAAATATATAAAAAGTATATAGTAAAACAAATGCAGCATTATTTAACAGACAGCCCATTTTCAAAATGTAGTAATGCACTCCAAGATGAGCATTATAGAGAAAATAAGTCCTTCCAGGGATGGAGGGTAGTACACTATTTCCCCAATATCACCAGCTCGGTTGGGTACTATCTCTTGCTTAATTTTATAAAAAAGGACTCTTGAAAAATGCTGTACTATTCTGTTAGATTACCTGTCAGCTCTAAAAATTGTGGTTTATCTAATTTACTAACTATTTTAACAGACACTATGAGATACCTTATATTTTACCTAAGATTGCTAATATACAGTATGAGATATGTTACTAAAAATGGAGTTCCTGGAGTGTGACAACAGAGAGCTTAAGAAGATTAAAACTGAAGAAAGAACATGCCAAGAGACTCTCTAGTTGTAATATGTGATGCTACCACCAAAAAGTAAATTTCCACAAGTACCTAGACACAAGATCACACCCTTCACAAGTTAGTTCTGTCACTGCCCTATTCAACTGCCTCATTCAGACATCATGGGTATATAATGATATAAAAATAAAATGAAAGTGATACAAGATCTCAAACTCCTCTGGATTAAGGTGTTGTAAGAATAAATCCAGTACAACAATACTATTTATTACCCACCTAGATGAAATATGCATTTATTTATTTATTGCACTTTAATAACTTGGTAGCCGGGCAAGTCCAAGGATCATCTGCATCCAAGAGCCAAAGCAAGCAGGCACAGACAGTGTTGTTACATAAACTAATATTGACAGTGAATACAGCACACTGCGAATAGCACATCATGGGAAATAAACTTATATGAAGTACATATTAAATAAGTTTGTAGTCTGTAAACAAACTTTATAACATGCATACTAAAAGTTAAGTACATAATAAAGTGTTTACTAACATACCACAGGTCACAATAATGAACCATAAAGCATGCAGAATGGTACCATCAGCTGGAGTAGTATGAACAGGTTAGTTCATCCATAGTCAAAACAAATACATTCATAATGTTTTGGAGGTGTTTTAGGAGTCTAACCCTAAAAAAATAGTCGGAAAGTTGGTGCATAGGGTTAATGGTGTGATCTTTAGTTTTTGTGGTATAGGATAGATTACCCAGCTCATGTGTCCACTGTGTGGCCTTGAGCACATCACTTAACTAAACAGTACTCCTGGTTTGCCATTGAAAAGGTACTGTGTCCAGTGGATCTACCTGGTTAACAAATGGATGATGTTGTTAAAATTGGGTACTGTTAATTTTACTAATGCCAAAGAATAGCAAGTTCCAAGCAGTGGCTGCTAACTTAAAAAGATGCTTTCTCAGCTAAAACCTTCTCCAAACATGGACTAAGAGTAGGGGCTTGAACACTGGAAGGACAGTGAGGATATGCAGTTGATTGTAAATGAAATTTTAGTGCAAGTGGGAACAGTGACTGGAATAGCAAGCTGAAGGAGAAAGAGTTCAGAAGAAGGGTGACTTGGCAGTAACAAAAAAACAGTTATTGGGCTGTCATGTTGTAGCTAGAGATTGTTAGTTAGGAAGGGGAAAATTCCACTGACTGCGCTTTAAAGACTATTTGAGTGTTTATGTTTGTGCTGCAACTGGGAGGCAGCAGTCCAGTGTGAACATTAGCAGTTGAGGTTCTATGGCTCTTCTTTCTTTTGCGGGAAGGAAATCAGTATTTTGGAGGCAAATTTGAGTTGAAGGATGATTTTATTTGTTGTTTGTTCACTGTTGTGGTCTCACAGATCCAAACCTCCAGAGTCCTATCTGTGATCATGACAGTTAATAGCTGCTCAAATAGAAAACCCGTGTACCTTTACTGAGTTGCTAAGGACATATTAGTGTATTGTAGATGATTTATTTATTTCATTTTATTTATGTATTTATTTATTTTATATTTACCGATGACCAAATAAAAGACATTCCTGCACTAAGCCCTGCAGAGCACCACTGGTTATGTTCACACTCTCTGAAGACGTACCTGCTAACTGCACCTTGGAGGTTCTGTCATGTTACTAATTTGATATCCATGTTACCACATAAAGATCTATTTGTAAAGCATTAAGCTTACCAAATATGCTGGCATGAGAGATGGTATCAAACATCCTGGCATGCCAAGGTACATTGTGTGACAGCATGACCACTGAGAACAGCCTCTGTTTCCTTTTCAAAGAACTTAACTAGATTAATTTATAGGTCCATAGGTGTATACTAGGCTAATGACCACTAGGATATTTATAAGCCTAGCCATGCAATCCAAATGTAATTCGCATGTTTTATATATTCATAGATTGTTACTAGCCTAACGACCTGGGGGGGGGGGGGGTAGCCTTTCTAAGCCTAGCCAAGTTTTCTCTAAATAATAATGATATTCTGTATCCAAATAGGACATTGAGAGCCAGGGACGTATAAGCTACCTCTGTCCATAAGGTACATGGGGGCCAGGCCTACTGTAAATTTCCTATTCACTATCCACTAGTCTAGGTTCATAGGATCGTTGGATCATAGGAAGTTACTAAGCTATTGGGTCTGAGACCCTTACTAGCCAAGAATTAAAAAAATCAGCACCCGATGCCCCTGTCCAGCAGGGGCACCAATGGAATCCCAAGGGTGTATTTTCTGTTCCCCATCCAGTTATCTAGGTTGCGCTTACAAAGGATTAATGAGGTACTCTGCTTGACATGGAGAGGTAGTCTAGTCCACAGATGAGGGACCCCATCCAGTTATCTAGGTTGCGCTTACAAAGGATTAATGAGGTACTCTGCTTGACATGGAGAGGTAGTCTAGTCCACAGATGAGGGAGTCTCTGGGATACAAGTCTGTCCCACCAAGTCCTATTGATATCATAGACCAGGTTGAGGTTGCGGGTAATGGGTTGCTTGAGTGGTGCACCTATCACCTCTGTCTAAGAGGGACATAGGTGGAACCCCTGAGGTGAATTTATAGTTACCCATACAATTGTCCAAATTGTGTTTGAAGAAGGCCAATAAAGTGCTCTGTTTGACATGAAGTGGAGTCTTCTGGAACAAAGGCTAACTTTATCAAGAGTGGACCCTTGAGGGAGGACTAGAGGGTGAGGTAATACAGCAGTTGGTGCTATCTAGAGCCTACCATCTGACACTTCTAGCCATAGCCCATGACATTGCATTTGCAGGTCATATGGGCATAAAGCATACCAAGAGACACATTATGCAGAACTTTTATTGGCCTTGGGATTGCCAGGGATATAACAGGGTATTGCTGGACTTATGAGCACTGATAAAAAGCAGCCAAGGCATGAGACAAGGTCAAAGCTCCTTTGATGCCTTTGCCTGTGATTGAGTAGCCATTTCAAATGATAGCTACAGATATTGGAGGGCCACTTTCTGCCCCAAGCTCCACAGGGAAGAAGTATATTGAGGCAGAGAAGGTGCCAAATGCTTTGTTAGAAATTTTGAGGAGGGTATGTTTCCCAGGAAAAATACTTACTGACAGAGGTGCCAATTTCATGTCAGACCTGCTAGCTTGTCTGTAGAAATGCTGTGGAGTGAAGCACCTGAAGACCACTCCTCACCATCCCCAAACTACTGGTCCTATGGAGAGGTTAAAGTCTAAACTAAAGACCATGCTACAGGCATTTACAGATCAGTTTACGAGAGAGTGGGACAAATATTCTCCACATCTGCTGTTTGCATACAGAGAGGTACCCCACGAATTTACAGTTTTTTCACTATTTGAGTTGCTGTATGGGCATAGGATGAGGGGGCTTTTTGATTTAATTCATGATGAGTGGGAAGGTTAGTGTCAGTTCCACAAGAAGTCTGCTGTGGCATATGTCCTAAACCTCAGGACAAGGCTTAGGGAGCTCATGGGCTTGGCCCAGGAGAACATGGCAGGAGCCCAACAGGAAGAAAATGCCTGGGATGACAGGAATGTTTGAGCATAAGAGTATGCTGTGGGACAGCAGATTATGGTTCTCATTCCTGTCAGACATGATAAGCTGTAGCTAGCTTAAGAGGGATCCTTCAAAGTGGTAAGGAAGGTCAGTGATGTTAACTATATGGTAGACCTGCTAGGCAGGAGGCAGGGGCACAAATTGTACCATGTTACCATGATGAAACCTTACCATGAGGTCCTGCTGATGAGTATTTGCAGTGAGTGCAGGAGGATTATGAGTGGAACCTATGGCTACATCAATTTAAACACATGCTTGTGTTGAAAAATATATTTATAAAGCTGCTTGTGTTAAAAAAATGCACCAACAGTGGGTCCTGACTCTATTGTAACTAATTAAATGTATATGTTGTAACAGAAGTTATTGGAAGAGAAGAGGTAAAGCTCAGCCCCAGCTAACTTTTAGAAAAATATCCTGAAATTAAATTACCTGGTTTAGGCCATAAAGATTCTATCTTAAAATTCTGGTTGCAGTGAGAGAGTATATGTCTGTGCCAGAGATTGGTTTATTAGCTCTTGTAGGAGGAGTGGAAGTGTTTTATGGCTTTGTGGCTTCCAGATGTTATAACACATCTCAGCAAAGCTGTAGCTGTATGTATGGTGACACATATGTACTAAATTTTGTTTCATTTTCTAGCAATAGGGGTAGCATGGGAACCAGAAATCAGATGACTAGATGCATATGATGTCATTCTGTAATCTAGGACAAAAATGATGTTTTAATACCAGATAAGAGAGAAGTCTCAGAACACTCTGCTTGGGAACCCAACAAAGAAGGACTCCTCACCTACTTCATCTTTCCTTGCTATAGTAATTGACCATGGAATAATAATTTTTAGATCAGTCAGGAAAATATTGTGAGATTAGTTAGATCAGTCAGGAAAATATAGTGAGATTACTTAAGTATTGTTTTTCTGTTTCTGTATGAATCTATTTGTCTGTGTTATTTAAATATTTCCTGTGAATGAAACTCTGGTGTTTACTGTAAATAGACATTTAGTATTTTCATGTTATTTTATTATTTATTATTAAATATATTCAAACCTTTCATTGTGGCTTGTCCTTTAGAGAATATTTTAACCTTTGAGAGAACTCATATCTATTTGTTGACTCTGTGGCCACTCCTGAAAGCCTTACTGCTTTGCTCAATCACAATGATTGGTATTAATATTAATTTCACTCAGTATAATTGGGTACCCTTGTGAGAGCCTTAGAGTAGCTGGCTTTGGAGTGTCTAGTGACAGTGTAACTACCTTATAGTCTGGGCAGAAGGGGGCATAGCTAATAAATCTGTGCCAGCCTTTTCCAGATGTGTTGTGTTTTGTGTGTGTGTGTGTGTGTGTGTGTGTGTGTGTGTGTGTGTGTGTGTGTGTGTGTGTGTGTGTGTGTGTGTGTGTGTGTGTGAAAATCAAATTTCAAAGTGTGTGTATGTCAGCTGCTTGGAGCAGGGACACAAAGTACTGGTTTCACAGATATTGTGGTGGAGGACTTGGCTTGGGCACTCAGCTGAGGACTCAACTCTACAGCTGTGCCAGTGGGGAGTCTCACTGGGGACCTGGAGAGAGAGATAGAGATAGATAGATAGAGAGAGAGAGAGAAATCTAGACCCCTGACTGTGTGGTATTAAGGGAAATTATGCTTGATGCAGATAGTTGCATATGAAAATACTGGGTGTATCCATTTTTGTTCCAAGTGAATGTCCCTTTCCAGTGTCAGTGATGGGGATTCAGGCTCCTTGATTACTGGCCCAGAGAGGGGACATCACAGGGTGGAAAAGGTCTTTTCAAATATCCAAAAGCCTAGGGTGGATAAGTGCAGACTATCCCTGCAAAACACCATGGTCTGTCAAACATATTGTCCCAGGCCGTCAAATATTGTAACCCCCTGGATTGACATCAGAAGCTAAACCAATTGTTAAAATCAGTCATTTTCTGTTGGTAATGTGGCATTATCCTTAGAAAAGATTGTATGCTGCTAGGCTCATACTTTCCTGAGACACATAATCAGTGAGCTCAATCATGTCTCACTTCATGTAGTCAAGGTAAGTATGTCTTAGGTCATTAACTCCTACATGGTCTATGACAGAGTCATACTGGTACCTGTGGTTCAGTGATATGAGAGCCTGTGTGAATTGATGGATTCTAGTCCCAGAAAGGCACCTAACCATGATTTTCTCCTTACTCAGTCTGGTGAGGAGATGTCAGTGGTCCTCACTATAGAATCATCAATGATCAAGAAATTTGGTTGTGTGCTGGTTTGCCTTAATGGCATAGCAGTGGAGGCATTGGATATAGTGTTACTATATGTAACTGTGCTGATGTTTTAACAGAATGTTTATGTGATGGCTGAGGACCCTTTCTTTGTTTGCACTGTGCAGGTGGTCTTAGTGCTTAGGAAGTTTACCTCTAAGTGCCTCAGTATAAGTGGTTTTATATGTAGCCTCTTTACCCTTTGCAGTAGGCATGGTGCAAGTGTCTCTGACATCTCTAGGATTATTTTTGGTTACATGAGACAGTTTTTCCTCCAGCATTAAATGTATTTACAACTCTCACTTACTGTATGTTTTATTAAGAATACATGGGTTGTCAGTGTACATGAGACAATTGTTACAGTGCCTGAGAATATCCATCTCAACCAAACTGGTCACAGAGAGAGCCATGAAGTTCATATCCATGGCTACTGATCTACTAGGGGGGAGGAGTAAGAAAAATGTAAATATTGAGCAAGTCACTAAGACAATTAACTTGATGAGCAATGCTGAGCTACGAGCAAACTAGATGCTCTACTGGTTAAAAAAACTCTCTAGACAGTAATGCCACAAAGAGTGTAAAGCACAAATCTTTCTAATGTAAAATAACTGGTATAGAGCTCAAGTGCTTGAATCAGAATAAAGGCACTTAGAATAACAGGCACAATAAGCTTTCAACAAGCAATTCCCAACTCAGAAGGGTGTAGGCTATCCTCTCCTGCCACAAGAATCATAAGTACCTCTCGTATGCCAAAACAACACCCACAGGAACCAGTCCAGAATAAAATGAATATGCAGCTTCTTTTATGTGTTTTATTTGATGAGAATCTGAGGAAGTTTCTATGATTAAAGAAATGAAAGTGCTTATTCATTTTGATTTGGACTAGTTCCTGTGTTTTATTCAGTATACAAGAGATGCTTATGTATTGGTGTTTGTTTTTTTTCATTTGAAGTAGTTAAGAGTTATTTTGGTCTCCTAGAACCATAGGAGGTTACTAGGCTATTGGAACTTCAGCTCTTATAAGCATAGCCAAGAGTTTAGCCCATGTTTAGACAAGACAGCACCCACAGCCCCTGTCCAGCAGGGACACAGGTGGAATCCCAGGAGTGTATTATCTGTTTCCCATCCAGTTATTCAAGTTGGACTTAAAAAGAGATAATGAGGATCTCTGCTTGATGTGGAAAAAGAGTCTATTCCACAGATGGGGGAGTCACTGGGACACAAATCTGACCCACAAAGTCCTATTGATATCACAGATCAGGTTGAGGTCACACGTACGGGTTGCTCAAGTAGAGCTTGACTTGTTGATATGCAGCAGTCCTATCAAGGTGGGGTCTGAGATTGCTTTGTATGCCAGACAGAGGTCACCTCTGAGGAGTCTGTATGAAACTGAGTAGAGGGACAGGGCTTTTAGCCTATCTGTGTAGGGTAGGTGTTTGAGGTCCTGGATTCTCCTGGTGAGGAACCTAAGCACTACCCAGATAACTGGATGGGAGACAGAAAATAGACCCCTGGGATTTGACCTGTGTCCCTGCTGGACAGGGACTTTGGGTGCTGACTTTTCTAAACAGGGGCTAAACTCTTGGCTAGGCTTATAAGGGCCTCAGGGCCAATAGCCTAGTAACCTCCTATGACCTATGATCCTATTTCTGCACAGTGCGCTGCTGACCACCACTGCAGGTGAGTAGTTCTTTGCAAATGTGCTCAGTTGATATCAGCACTGAAAAAACAAAAACGGACTACTGGACCATCTGGCCAGTAAAACAATTACACTTTGAGCCATTTTGTGTGTTTCTGAGCTTAGATAGACTGGGTAAACATGTCTTGCCACAAGATGAATAATCCCAGTCCTCCTAATGTAAAAACACAATAAAAAGAATCCCACAAGTGCAATGTTCCTACAAGCAGCTTAAACTACTAACTAAATTCCTTACAGAAGGTCATTTCAAGGTAAACAGTCTAACAATCAGGGGCAGCTTGTGCTATTGGGCTGCAGGACTGCAGCCCCCCCCCCAGCTGTAAAACATAACAAAAAAGAAAAGAAAAAAACACAAATCGCAGAACATCGCGCATGCGTACTCACGGCATTTCCGATATCCAGACTGCTGGTGAACCAGTCTGGAGCATGCGCACAGAATCCAGACTGTCTCACCAGCAGTCTGGATTAGGAAGACAGCAATATCGCAGTCTGGAAGGGGATCGGACTGCAACGTCCGCAGGCTGGGTTACTGCTCTCATTTTAAGGAAGTTTGTGTGTGTGTGTGTGTGTGTGTGTGTGTGTGTGTGTGTGTGTGTGTGTGTGTGTATGTGAAATGCCCCAGTTGCTATATGGTGATGGGTAGAGAATACACAGGCTTGAACCCTGTACCTTGGGCCCAGGTGGCAAGAGCCTGAATTCCCTACCCAAAATTTGTAAAAAATTTGCAGATTTTTGCCTCATAGTTGCTCTGTTCTGTTCTGTTCCTCATAAAATCTGTGGTTTAGTGCAGTGGTAGCATTGGAATGGCTGAAGGGGGGAGGCTCCATTCGACCATGATTTTGTGAGTGTGGAAGGGTGGCAAACTCAAAGACAGCCCTGGCTGAACTATACCTCTCAACTGTGCAGATTTTTGCAGAATGAATAGATTTTTGCTTCTTATTTTTGGTTTGTTCCTCATAAATTTTGTAGTTTTCTGGCAAATCATTTAGGAATTAAGTCACTAAATAATGACAGACACTGAATTTCAGACTTCATAACCTTCAGAAAAATACATGATAAAGCAGGACCTGTTATTCTAGCAACTGTCTCAGTTTATACAAGAGCAATTTTTAGTACTGTTTACATGTTTCCCCATGTATTTGGCCTTGTCCAGATTTCCTGCATTAACAAGTTGAGAGGTACATGCAAATAAATTACTTTATAGAATTAGAAATATCCAAACCTCTCAACTGTCCTCAATTTTGGCTCAAAATGTTGCTCTTCCCCTAATAATCCCTCTGCAAAATGGCAATTTTGGAAAAAAATGTGGAGGGTTTTCAATAAATATTATATTACAATAAATAACTGTAATAATCAGAGTTATAGATTACTTTTATTTCAAAAATGCATGTAGATTCTTTTATTTTGTCAACTGCTCAAATTAGCAGTACTAATATTAAAAAAGTGTCCCTTCTTTGACAGGTTCCCAGCTGTATCGTGTGGCTGTTTTATATTTATGCATCACATTTTTGGTCCGTTTTTCATAAAATCGTGTTTTTTGGCAAATTAGTGGCAAATCATTAAAGACAGAAGTTAGAAAATAATGACAGACATCTGAGTTTCAGATTTCATATCCTTCAGAAAATTCATACTAATGCAAAATCTACTATTCTATTATCTTTCTACGTTTATAAGAGCAATATTTAAAAATTGTCCTTATTTTTGGGCCTTTGTCCCACTTCTATGTATGACTTTGTCCAGATTTCTTGCTCTGAGGTTCAGAGGTATGACAAATGTGTCAGAGCCATCACAGTCAGCCAGAGACATTTCAAATTGTGACATACTTGTTGCACCCCACTCCCCCATGTAGTGACTCTGGATGTGTCCAAGCAAGGCAAGGAGCAGTTATACAGTGTAAATATGCAGAGTATACCCCATCCAAGGTAGACACAAGTATTACAGTGGCTTTTCATCTGTCCTTGATTTTGCAGAATGTTCTGGTTCCTGTCATGTTTTTATACTGTTGATTTATACTTAGTATTATTCAGAAAGTGCCTGTTGCTCTGTGTTTAAGTAGCAATGCTTTAATGACCATCAGCTAAGCTTGTCTGAGATTGTAAGATGGAAGTAAGCTTTAATAAGCATACTGTTAAAGAATTGCCAACATTGAAAGCCTTTCTGTTGTTGCCATGCAGAAAATACTTACATAACTAGATAACGTATAAGCCTTGGGTATTGAAATGCATATGGCAGTATTTGTAATAAAGGACAGGATAATATTATTTTAAGAAGCTCATTACATTTGTTGGAGACTTGCAGTCATCTTTGCAGGCTTTACCTGTAAACTAAACAGAATGCCAATCTATTGTGTGTGGTCCATAACCTGTGCAGTAATCCTTTAAGCAATTTATCTTGAGCTTGTTTCTTGTTTGCTGTTCATTTTTTTCTTTGATCAGGTTTTCCCCATGAAACAAGTAGATTGTTGTTGTCAGGCAGCAGGTCTTTTTTAGATAAGAAACATTTTTACAAGTGGGGGTATCAGAGAGACTGCTACTTTCAGCATGTTACGTGGTACTTTTATAAAGCTGAATATAATTTATAATTAGAACTGCAGTGCAAGGAGAAGTAGTTTGAGTTGAGTGCTGCTTGTTTTTTTATACTTGATTTTGACTGGCATTCCAGTAATGTATTTAAAAAGTAATTTATTTTTTCATGCCTCACAACCTTTTTGTTTCCATCTAGATAGTAACTAAGCTGTCATGCAGCCAATGCTTTGAAATATTTTTTTTCTTCTACACTTCATTTTGTCTTGATTGGACTCTCATAATGACAGTTTGTCACCCAGGGCAGCGTATTTAATTAAGGGTACAGTATTTGTGGTTTTGAGCATAGCTCCTCCCCTTTCTAGTTGGCCGCACCTCTTCCCGTTGACCCCACCCATTCAGCTGTCTCCTGCAGCCCCCCCTTTGATTTGAAGTCACCAGCCGCCACTGCTAACAACAGTACTTGTTTTAGTAAAAATATCAGTCAGATGCACAAATAAAGCAAGAAAACAAAAGTGATTACTTAAAAGACAATTTCAAAGCACGGCAGCAGCAGCAGCTAGATCAAGGAAAACCAAATAAACTTTATATTGAGAAAATGCAGAAAAATGCAATAAATAATTTAAAAATATGGCAGCAGTCTTCAGAAATAGTATGATGTCCCTCTGCTCCTTCTCTCACTAGATGCAAATAAAAGCAGTAATCCCAAGCTGATTCATAAATTAGTTCACACTCTCTCCAGTGATTGGTAGTCCAGTCCCAGATGTTATTGATTTCAAAGGTTAGCTGGAAAGAAGGGAGTAACACTTTTAATACCGCAGTGTACACTAAATGAGTGGGGTGATATGCATAGGTGCCGGAACCATAGAGTGAGGGGGAGGAGTGCCCCCCCCCCCCACACACACTTTTACAGCTGCAAGACCTGCAACTCCATGGAGGTTGCTTTAAGGAGGACTCAATGTTTGTGCTTTGCAGGCTAACGTAATTAACGTGAATTTGAACACAAAAGATCTACTCACCAAAACCAAATTATTGTCCACAAACCCAATTGTCCTGCTGGTCAGCTTCTTCTATCCTTTCCTTAGCTAAAAAATGGAATTTTCTTCCTTCCTCTCTAAGTACTTGTGAAAACTTTGAAAACTTTAAAACTCAGCTATATTCCTACCTTTCCTCTAACAGGAAATGCAACTGCACTCTCCCCACCTAGCCTATTAATCAATCCACCCCTTAAATTCCTGATAGGGTTGCCACCTTTCCAAATGCCCAAAGTGGGACATTTGTGCTACAAACATCAGATTTTGCAGGGCAAAACATACCCACGGCCAGTACAAAGGATAGAACTTCAGTTTTTTGCCTGAATAAAAGTCTATTCTTGTAGCATTTTAGTTCCTTATTTTGTTTCTTATAACATTTAGGTGTTTCAGATACAGAATAACTGTTTTATGCAACTATGACATAAAATATAGAAAATAATTTTGTCCTAAAATCTCAGGACATTTGCCATTTTTTCACATTTTTGCAGGACACAACTGCCCAAAGAGGGACTGTCCCTCGCAAAGTGGGACAGGTGGTAACCCTAACTCCTGACTAACTCTGAGTACAAGCGAACCCAACATAAATGTACATATTGTAAATAACATAATTGTATGTATTATAAATAACCCATCCCACCTTTTTTCTCTTTTCCTTCTAAGTCTTCATTCTCCCTCTCAATTAAGTTACCACTGCCATCCTAAATATTTAGATACTATGTAACCAAAGAATTTATTCCTGTTCTCTAACATAAAATGAAATTGTAACTGTGTCTTCTTTACTATGATTGTATATGCAACTAAACTATGTAATGCAGAGCTTTTCTCCCCGGGCCTCCACTGAAAACAGGCTCCCTGAGCCCAGTCGACCTCCCCGGTCATCAAACTGGAAATAAATAAATAAATAAAATAAATAAATAAAAGCGCGTGGGATCTTTGGAAGGTATAAGTTGCTCCGTTGAGCTGTGAAGGTATTTGCTGGAGCTGCTCCATTTAGCTGTGAAGGTATTTGCTGGTGTTGTTCCATTTAGCTGTGAAGGTATTTGCGCTGTGTGTATGTGTGTGTGTGTGTGTGTGTGTGTGTGTGTGTGTGTGTGTGTGTGTGTGTGTGTGTGTGTGTCTGTGTATGTGCACGCGCGTGCACTTTTCTCATTCACCTCTGTGTACACTTTGAATTATTCAAGATATACCTGTGGTGTAACAATACAACATAACAGTGAAACATTTGAGAGCAGGACAACACATATTAGGACTCAAGCTGTTTCTCTAAGACTTACATTACACTGCACTGTTTGATATTTTGATTGAACCCCACCACAGCATTTAGAAAAAGGTTGAGTCCATGAGATATTATTTTGCTCTGGAAAGTGACATATATGCCTTTTCATTAGCAGCTCACACTTCATATTCAATAGGGTATGGTGCACTTGGGAATACAGGGCCTGTGACTGCACTGCTCTTCATACACGAAGATGAGCGAGTATGCACACACGCACACACACACACACACACACACACACACACACACACACACACGCACACATGCACACACACACACACACACACACACACACACACACACACACACACACACACACACACACACACACACATTAATAAAGCTCAGTTAATACAAATAAAATATACTCTAGGGTATAAAAGGAGGCCAGGAAGTTGGAAAGTCCCTAAATTATCATATTTTGCACTTACTGTATAGAAATTCAAATAATAAATTAATCTCTGATTTCTAAGATAATTGTATTGCTATGATAAAAAAAACAAGTGAAAGCAACACTCAGAACCTTGATATATAATCACTGAGCAATGATTACATGCTTTAGTTATTGACACTGATGTATCAGTAAAAGTCTGAAGCTACATGCATTTGGTAGTGTTTAAGCATTAATTTGCCATAGAATTGCAGTTATCAGAAGCATCCCACTGAACTGAGAATATTGATAAAAGGTCAGTCTATAGTTTAAAATTATGTGATTGCTTTGCTTGCATTCTTTTATATCAGCATTTCTGTTTAGTCTGCAAAAGCATAAGTCTAATTTTGAGAGATTCCTGGTTAACAATAGCAACTTTTGCAGAGACTTTCTGATTAAAGTAATTTTATCTAATCAATATTCAAATATCTATAAAAGCATTCACAAATATGAAATACTTTTGTAGAGAGTACAGACTTTCTTATGAAATCCTTAGGAAAACATATCTAGAAAGTGCAATTTAAAGAAGAATACCATATCACAGATACTGTAAATAATCAGTTCTCTGATTGCAGGTGTAGAAGTTCACATTTTTGGTTAGCATGCCTATAGGAAAAGAAGATTAAGCATGCAGATGCATGGGAGTTCTCTTAATTGTGCATTATGCCCTTTTATGTCAAGTTCAGCTTTCCAGAAAACTAGAAACTAGTAAACGAGAAGGTGCCAGGACAGGTAGAGTGTTTTAGGATATCCATTAGGAGAGGACACCAGAAAAATATTTGAAAAATATGTGGATGGCATGAGTCTGGTAGAGTGAAACATTAAAATGTAAAATATATGCAGAGTAAACACTTTATTTAAAATATCTAAATTCAGTTCTCTGAATAAGAAACAAACATCACAGACTTCCCTCTGTTTGACATGACATAACCAAATACATACACAAAACAAATACCACAGGGGTTTGTGTACGTATACCTGGTGGTTAGAATTACCCGGCCACAAACCCCGTACCTTAGTTACAACAGTCTGCATTCTCTACCCATACCACCACTGGAGATTCAGGGAGTTTAGTTAGCTCTCAACTGTTTAGATTTTCCCAGAATAAGTCTTTCAGCTTTCCCTGGTTAGGGGTCACACAGTGGAATTCCGGTCCGCTCATGATTGGCAGTGGATTTTTACGGTGCCAAGTTGCCAGCCTGAGAATATTTGGCTCAAATTTAGTTAGCTGTCAACCTTCTAGATTTTCACAGAATATTTGGCTCATACTTTTGGTCTATTCCTCTTAAAATTTGTGGCTTTCTGGCAAATCAGTGAGAACCGAATTCACTAAATAATGATATAACTTTAAGTTACAGTCTTCCTATCTTTTTAGGAAACACATGGTAACACAAAACGCTATTTTAGCAACTTTCTAAGATTATACAAGCAATATTTTAAAATGTGTCCCTGGTTTTGAGCTTTTACCCCCCCACCCACCCAAAATACATTTTGGCTTTTGCCAGATTTCTACTGCTGTGAAATTGAGAGATTTAGTTGCGTTAAGTAGATGATGCAGTGGTGCAGTGGCAGTGTTGTCAACTCATAGCAAGAGGTTCTTCTCTGTTTTGATTCTCGGCTGGGGTGCCTTCTGTGTGGAGTCTGTATGTCCTCCCTGTATTTGTGTGGACTTCTTCTGGTTTCCTCCCATGTTACAAAGACATGTGTCTAGGGCATTTCTCCCTGGGTCACTGCTGAAAATTGGCTTTGTTCCAAGTCGAATTTCCCTGGTAAGCAAATGTTAAATAAAAGAATTTACAAGGAGCTGAGAGCTTCAGGGGAAGAGAAGTTTAGTGCTGCTTTTTCCAAGTCTATTTGCATTTTTAGTAGCACAACAGGTAGTAGCGTTTCTTTTGATGCAGAATGCTGTGGATTCTACTCTCACAGTATGCAACTGGATTGCCGATACTGTACTGTGTTGTACTTTAAAGAGAATGGATGCTGCAGTCCTGTGAATGTCCTTCTTTGGAGGAGTTACCTAGTAATTAGGAACCTGTTATCAGCTTGCCATCCATTTCCTATTGCAATATTACTAACTTATCATTTTTTAATGTAACATAGGCAGTTTATTCTTCAAGGGCAACAGTCACTGTATTTGTAGATGAAACAATGAAATATAAAGTTGTTTCCTAGCAGCAACCTCTTCATTAGATAGAGATCCCTTTAATGTGGAATTATTTAGATGACTTACTTCTGCAGAGATTTTGCATATTTCCTAATATTGGTGGATTGTAATGACAGAAGTTTGAGTGGCCTTTTATGGTTGAAATTTTCTGAAATGGGTAGTTTTGTCATTATTGGTTCATACATTTTGTTTCATTGCTTACTAGAAGACTGTCCAAAACTACAAATTTAGAGCACATTTTAACAACTGGCGCTGCATTATACAAGGAATATAATTTAATGCAATCAGGAAGTTGAATCAAAGAATGCATACATGTATGCATGGCCCTAAAAATGTGTTTGAAAACAGCCCAGAAGAAAGTATGAAAAGCTCAAAATTATGGGCAGATTTTAAGCTTTACTCTTGTTACGAAAGCAATGGATGAAGGTAAAACAGTTCACACCACATTACCTTGAGCTGGCCAAGCCTTTTGACACAATCCCCTACTCAGGTGTAGTACAAAAGATGAATATTGCAGGAGCAAACACTTGCGTCACTAGCTGGATTGCCAACTTGCTCACAGGATGAAGGAGATCAAAATAGGAGAAGAGACCAGTCACCAATGGAGTCCTCCAGGGTTCGGTGCTGAGACTTTTTCTGTTTGGCATATACATCTCAAAAGTAAAAGGAAATACCAAAGGGCTTTGGCTGGCTAAGTTTGAGATAACTTCAAGCTAGGAGCAGTTATTGAATCCCTAAATGACTTAACCATTATGCAAGAAGGTTTGTCCAAAATAATAATTTCTGTCAAAATCATGACAATGCCATCTGAGAACTGACCCATTTGTTTGGCATTTGGGAACTTGTGTGTACAGTGACCTAACTTTTGACCAACATGTGCCCAGAGTCATAAAAAAGTGTTTCTATATTGCACAGCTTATAAACAAATTGATTGTGACTTGATCTAGAGAAGTTATTGTCCCCCTTTACAAAACTCTCATAAGGCCAATCATTTTGTATAATGCCCACTTTGGGATGTATCTGTCCAGCCCCATTCAACAATTGGAATACCTTCAGAGATACCTTGCTAAAAGTATACAAGTCCTAAATGATAGGTCTTGCATGGACCACTTCAAAGATGTATTACTATACTCAGTATCCTACAGAGTGCTTAGAGGTGATATGTCTGGCATACAACAAGGCATCTTCTGACCTAATACAGATGGACCTACTGAACATCAGCAAGTAAAATGGCATCAGAAATGCTCAGTCCAGGTATCTAAACTGAATGTTGTGGAGAGATGGATATATATCACAGAGGCTACCACTGTTTCAGAACAGACTATCCATAAAAATAAAACAAAGCTCATCCGTCCATATTCAAATGCAACTTGGATCTAAGGATGGGTAATAAAAAATGTACTCCAGCATTGCCCCTCATGCCACTAATGGACAGAGGCAGTTCCTAAATGCTGCATCCCTTACATGGGTCCCCTCAAATTATCTGTGGTATGATTACAGTTATTCTCACTAGGGATAATATGCAATTATCAGCCATGGGATAGGTAAGCCCAATCAGAAAATGTCAATTCAAGCACCAAAAGGGAATTGGCTAAGCTTAAAATGTCCTCCAAGTGAACCTATGTTGTGGTAGTAAATAGTTATAAAAAATTGCCCTTTTTAGATTACTAAGTGCCGCTCTCACCCTCCACACCCCCCAGTCTTCAACAGCTTCCAGAGCCTATGGTGATATGAAACAGAGGCTAATTCAGGCTTTAACAGTCTAAGGGGAAGGTGTTCCCAGTTTGATCTTTCACTGCCCAGTAAAATTAATTGCTAAGAAAAGATGGGGGGAGGCTTCCAAAGCTAAAGTTACATTAGGGCTGGGCAACTTAAAAGCTAAGAAGTTTGAAAAGCACAACAGGAAATGGATGGGTGTGTGAGAAAACTTTAGGCCTATACATTTCCCAAAACAGGAAATCAAAACAGTACATAAAATGCAAAAAGTAAGCAGAAACTACAGAAGGCAGATCTAAATGGCTAAAAAGTAAGTACAAACACAAAGAAAGAAAATAAAATTACTTGTCTTGCTTATTTTCTCTTTTTAAAACTCCATCAGTGAGCCAAGTAATTGTTTGCTTGCAAACGTAGCCCAAGCCTCACTGAAAGGCCAGGCTGCACAGTTTGACGAGATCTGCCCTTGACAAAACCAAACGGATTAACATTTTAATATCATAGTTTATCAGGTCAAGTGTAATATATTCTACTGCATTGCAAATAATACTGGTCACACTGTTGGCAATATAATTCTCAGGGTCAGTAGCCACCCATATAGAGTCCATCACTACTGTTGTGCACTAATTCCCAGCGACAAAGCCAGTGTAAAACTCTGGTTAAATAGTTTAATGAATGTCAATGCAAGGCTCATTTAGTATGATTTATTAAACAGCCAGGTACATTATCAGGTCCCACAGATTTTTTTTTTTTAGTTTTCGAAAGCAACTTCAGTACATATTCATTAGTGATAATGGGGAATGGGATTCGGAGAGATTCAAGTATATGTCGGCTTTGAACAGCCATCTCTTGGTTAAAATTCACACTGGATTTGTTTGTTAGTAAGCTGACAATATCTACTAGATTAGAGTAGGTAGTGCCATCGTGAATAAGTAGAACATTGCTGGGTGTACATTTTTAGTTTCCTTTTTCCTAATGTAGCTAAAGATGTATTTGTAATTCTCCTTAGCTTCAGATGCTAACCTATGTTCATGGGCTGCTTTATTTGTCCTAATAGTAATTCTCAAGGTTTTAGTCAATTTAGTTAGTTTGCCCTTGAGATATCCACGATGATGGCATATTTTCAGTGGGGAATACTGTCAGGTTTTAAAGAGAATATTACAGATTTGTGGTAAGATTTCACTAGGGAGGTGGAGACAATGTGGCTCTTTGCAAAAAAGGATCAGCATTTATGAGGGAAATCTGAAGGAGTTGGGGTGTTTATTGGGAAGACTGACAATTTTGTTTGGCAGAGATAGTATTAACAATGATTAGGAATCACTGAACAAATGTTACTAGTGACATAAGCTTGCCAGTTAATAGTTCATAGGTTCATAGGTAGATTCATAGGTAGGTACTAGGCTATCGACCCAAGGGCCTACGTAAGCCTAGCCAACAAGGTTCCCTGGCTTACGCCACCCAAGAAAGTTATTTTCCTGTAACACTGTCTAGCAGAGACACAGAAGTGATCCCTGGGGTGTATTTCCTATTTCCCATCCATTCATCAAGATTTTTCTTGAAGAGTGCTAAAGAAGAACTTTGCTTGACATAGATGGGTAGCCTGTTCCAGAGTATGGGAAGTCTCTGGGACAGGAATCTATCCTTCCATCATGTCCTGTTTATTGTGGTGACAAGGTTTAGGTCCCTAGAGTGTGTAGCTCAGAGTGATTGGGATTTCTTTAGGTGTAGTATGTCCAACAGCTCTGGGTTTGACATAGCTTTATATGTGAGGCAGAGATCACCTCAGAGTAGGCAATATGCTATGGAGTAAAGCTGGAGTTTTTTGAGGCGGTCAGTGTAAGGCATTTGTTTGAGGCCATTAATCCTCTTTGTGAGGTGATTCTGTGGCCTTTCCAGCTACTGCAGATGTCTTGTGAGGTACATTCCAAAAGGGGCGTTGTACTCTATAATGGGTCTAATGAGTGTTGAGTAGAGGGGAACAATGACTTCTTTTTTCCTGGGTGAGAACCCTTTTATGATGAGGTGTGCCACATAGAAGGACTTCCTGGCTACTGTGGTGATGTGACTTCAAAGGAGAGACTACTGTCCACCTGGGTCCCAAGGTCTCTTATCACACATTCGGTGTTAAGTAGATTGCTGCCTATGTGGTAGCTCATGGGTACAGAGTTTTTGCCAAAGGGGATGACACTGCACTTTTTGGCATTGAGCTTGAGGCCATGGCTGTGACACCAGGCATCTGCCTCATCGAGGCCCTTCTGTAGGATGTCCACATAATTTGGGGACTTGACTATGTCTCCTAGTTTGCAGTCATCTGTGAACTTCATTAGTCAGAGGTCTTCTGTGTTTGCCTGTACTTCAGAGAAGTAGATACCAAACAGGAGAGGTCCCAGGATGGAACCCTGTGATACTCCACTTGTCACTGCTTTGAGGTAAGATTTGGAGTCTGCAACTTTTACAGTGTGGGTTCTGTCAGTGAGCCAGTTGGCAACCCATCTTGTGATGTAGGGATTTATACCTAGTTTAGTGAGTTTAACTATAATTCCAGAATCGGGGATGGTGTTGAAAGCCTTGGCGAGGTCAAGATAGCCTGTGTGAACCACCTTACCCTCATCTACAGCTTTGGTGACTCCTCAAAGAAGTTGATCAGGTTCAGGAGGCATGATCTGACTTTCATAATCCCGAACTGGGTGGGATCCAGAGTTTGGAGGTTACCAATGTCTTTGTTTATGAGCTCCATGATGATACCTTCCATGGCCTTGCAGACCAGGATCATCAGGCTAATAGGTTGATAGTTCCCGGGATCAGTGGTGGCTCACCCTTTGTGGAGTGTGATAATTATTGCTGTGCACCATTCAGTGGGCACAAAGCCTGATGTGAGGCTATTATTGAACATGGTGCTTAAGTGGGGAGCCAATTCATTCTGAAGTTCATGTAAAACGCAGCCTGGGATGTTGTCCAGTCCCATGGATGCTGTGTTTTTGGCTTTAGAGAGTGCAGCTTTTACCTGCGTAGTTGTGATTACAGGGACTCTGCATTCTTCCTGTATAGATATGGCCCCTTTAGGGGGTGAGGGGGCAGGTAAAGTTAGCAATTAACCTATCTGCCAGGATGTTGGCAATATCCATTGGTTCTGTAATTTTTGTGTCATTGTGCTGTAACTCAGAGCAGATCTGGGTGTTGCTATCTAGATTCTTGACATAGCTATAGAATGCTTTGTGGCTGTCCTTAAAATTAGTGGTGATTTTGTTTTCGTAGCTTGCTTTGGAGGATCTTATAAGGGATTTCAGCTTCTTACTGAGGGTGTCCAGGGAGCTCCTCCACTCATGGGATTTTACTCTCTTTTGCAACAGTTTCTTCCTTCTATTGTACAGTTTGTTTATGACACGGGACCACCAGATTGGCTTCCTTTTTTTGGAGGATAGTGTCTTGGTTCTGTGTGGGATAGTACGATCCACACACTTGTGTAAGTGCTTATAGAGTGCATTTGTGTAGGATTCAGCAGTTGTAACTGTATTGTCCATCTGCACGGGTGTCATGAATTTCACCACTTCTGTCTTAAGAAGCATGAAGTTGGCTTTGGAGAAATTTTTTACCATGGTTTCCTTAATGGGGGTGGGGGCGGGATGTGGATATCAAGGGTGATTAGCTTATGGTCGGATCGGACCAACGAGGAGTTGACTTCAGGTGTGGAACACCGATCACTCATGTTGGTAATGACTAGATCTAGGATATTGTTGCCCCTGGTGGGGGTGTGGATAAGTTGATCCAGGGCATTGGAGTTTATGAATTCCAGAAAGCGTTGAGTGAATGAGTTGGTACATGAGTAGTTTTCCCAATTAATGGTGGGGTAGTTGAAGTCACCCATTATTAGGGTGTTTGGTTGAACCCTAATATTTTCCAGTACATCAAGAAAAGAGGAGTGGGAATCCTGGGGCATGGTAGGGTATCTGTACATCATTTTATTCATCTGTTGGATTGGTAAAGTCACTTAGAAGAATAGCATTAGGATGCTATTCTTCTAAGTGACTTAGAAGAATAGCATCCCAATGCTATTCTTCTAAGTGACTTAGAAGAATAGTATTGGGATGGATAGTGATTTTATGTGAAGTAATTAGATAATAATTGTGGTCAACAAGAGACATGAAAGTGATCTGTGGTTAGTAATGATGTGGTAGCTAGATTTGTTCAGTGCAATTTGGACCACAAGAAGTTCTCTCTAGGGATCATGTGAAACTTGCAGTGAAATGAGATACTCCCTCATAGTTACCAATGAGTCTGAAGGGATGATAAGTACTGAACTGAGGTTTAGAGGGATTGCTATAATTTCAATAAAACCAAGTATTTGTAAGTACAGAGATATGGATGTTCTGAAGTGGCTAAAGGGTTGGATATAATTTTATTTAGTGTTGAGTTGAACCATCTTGATATAATCTAAATTAGAACATTCAAGATCAGTGTGTCTACCAAATAGGTTCTGATAAAAAAGACAGTGTGTGACAAAAACATCTTTAGTCAGTATGTAAAAGCCATGCTAAGACAGGTGCAATTCATCCCAAGCAAAGCAAGACCCCCCCAAAAAAAAAATAAAACAGCTTAGTGAAATCTTTTAGTCCTTTTATCAATTTCCATAACTGAAGTGACTGGATGAGGAGAAAAGTTTGGGCTAAAATAAAGTATAGAGTGTTTGCTTTGGTTACATTAATGCAGGTGTATTTTCTTAGAGATGGGTAAATTTCTAGTTTGGTAGCATTACAGGAATCTTTGTTCCCCAACGTTTTCAGGCAGTATGAGTCATGTTTTCATTATTAATCAGTACTGTGCTGCTTTTCTAAACATAATGCAACTACCACCTTCACATACTGTTCACTGAACTGCATAAAGAAATCTTCTAGTTATATTATATCTGGGAATAGTTATTTTTCTTTGGTTTGGATTAGGGTGCAACTGTTCTGAGTTTTAGTTTTTCCTTTTTTATCCCAGTCGTAATATGATTTCTAGTTATCTTGAACCTTAGTGCTGAACTCTCCCTCATGTTAGTCCTTTGATTTTTTTCAGTCATAAAGAAAAAATCAAAAACCATAAAGAAATCCCAATCATTCCGAGCTACACACTCTAGGGAACACAATAAACAGAACATGCTGGAGGGATAGATTCCTGTCCCAGAGACTTCCCATACTCTGGAACAAACTACCTATCTATATCAAACAAAGCTCCTCATTAGCACTGTTCAAGAAAAATCTTGATGATTAGATGGGAGATAGGAAATTCACCCCGGGGATCACTTCTGTGGCTCTGCTCGACAGTGGCACAGGAAAATAATTTTCTTGGGTGGCGAAAGCCAGGGTACCTTTTGACTAGGCTTATATAGGCCCTAGGGCCAATAGCCTAGTACTTACCTATGAACCTATAAACCTATATGTTTATTTTATTATTGCATTCCAGTTAGTATCATATGATTGTTATATATGGACCTGCCTTATGTAGATAGTGATGCATACTTTTCTTAGTCAGTAATTTGGTTTGCAACTCTAACATACTGGTTGGCTTTTTCAGCCATAATCAATGCAATTTTCTTAAGAAGGTATGTTTAGTACTATGGTCATGCAGCATTTCATAGATTAAACCTACTCCATTTGCTACATTTTAACTTTAAACAACTCTTTCCAGATTATTTTTGATGAAAATTAACTAGTAGATAAATTCCAAAAATCAAGAATTTAAAAGTGTTTTAATATTATTAGAGTTAAGCATGGATGTGAATGTAACGGTATTATGATCCAAACACATAGAGGAAATAAGCCAGAGTATGATGCAATGAACATATACATAGTATCAAATAAAACAATACTTTAAACAATTGACTATAGACAACTATATGGTTGAATTTATACATGTGTTAGAACATAACATTAGTTAGGAAATTAAGCAGGGAGACTCAATTAGGCAAAGTAGTGCATAGTTAATAATACTTCCATGGTGAGAGTTGCAGCTAGGAATGTAACTACTTATAGAGAAGTAGTGTTGTTAAAAGAGATATGTTAACAGAGTTAGTACATGCAGCCAAATTGTATAAGTAATGCTAAGATAATAATTAACCTGGAGTGTTACATACGCAAAGCCATGATTCAAATAAGTGTCTTTTGAGAGATATTTTAAAATGATTAAGATTGCTTATGGATCTAATACTATGTGGCAGGGTATTCCAAATTTTAGCAACAAAGTTAGAGTAAAGAGAGTTGCCTGCTGTATTGGATACTTTGGTTACTTGGAGTAAGTCTTTGTTAGATGATCGAAGATTACGAATGTTAGAGTAGGGTTGTAGAAGATTTCTTTAGGGAAGGTACGCTGTCAGGATTGTGCTCTATTTTGTGAGCTATTATTAATTATTTATAGTTCATAACATGAGGTAGTTCCAGCCAAGAAAGACTTTTGAGGCATTGACAGTGATGGGTTGAATGTGTAGAATCTGTTGTAAATTTGACAATCTTATTATAACATGATTCTAACTTACTTAGTTCTGACCTTTTGAGGTTGGTACGTATGGGGGATGCATATAAGAGTGAGGAGAGAAGGTAGGTTCTAGGTATGGCTATTCTTGCAGCGTCTGTTTTTGTTTCTATACATTGTTCTCGATTTCCTCTGAACCTTTTTGATTGTGTTAGAAATGTGTAGGTCAAATTTCAGTATGTTGTCACTTATGACGCCTAATAGTTTTGTTTGGGAATTTGGGAAAGTCCTAGTATTACTGGCAGTGATATAAAAGTTATCTGGGAGGTTAGTGGGTTTAGATGGATGAAAGATCATAAGTTTAATTTTATTAGGGTTGAGAATGAGTTGTGAGTTTGCTAGCCACGTTTCAATATCAGAGAAGGCTTTTTGTGTGACTGTAAGAAGTTGAGTTATTGTGGATGCTGCAAATATGAAGGTTGAATCATCTGCATATTGTATGATGGATGCTTGAGACAAGGCAGTATTAAGATAATTTATGAATATTTTGAAGAGGAGGGGTCCTAGGATTGGACTCTGAGGGATTCTAAGTGTAATAGGAAGGAGTGGGGATAGATCTTGCTTTCGTTTCACAGCTTGCTGGCAGCTAGATAAATAACTTTGAAACCAGTTAACAGCATCAGGGTTGATATTAAGATTTTTCAGCGTGCACAGTAACTTATGATGGAAAACTGTATTGAATGCTTTAGACTTGTCCAAAAAGACTGAAGACACTATTTTGCCATTGTCTCTGAATTTATTTATAGTTTTAGTGAAACTTAGAAGAGCTGTAATAGTGCTATGATGTGGTCAGAATCCATGCCATGACAATGAAAAGAGATTATTGTTTAGAAGGTGTTTAAGAAGTTGAAAGTGGATACATCTATCCAGAATTTTAGAAAGTGGTGGAAGTATAGCAATGGGTCGGTAGTTTGTTAGTTCTGTTAAATTTCCTCCTTTGTGTAATGGTGCAATATATACAATTTTCCAAATAGCTGGGACATACTGTTCTGTTATAGATCAGTTTATAAGTATTGATACTAGAAGGCAATAACATATTCTATTAATTTTAGATATTCTGTTGGCAAGTTATCTGCTGCCAGTGAAGTGGGTTTCAACTTCTTTACTAGTTTTGCAATAGTTTGTTTCGGAACTGTCTGAAATGAGAATGCATCTACAATATTGCTTGGATTGTTGGATGTTGGCATTGTGAGACACTTGCTATTCTTAAGTAGTGCTAAAACACTTTCAGTGAAGAATATGTTAAATTGTTCAGCAATATTGTTAGTGTCATCGGATAAGTTGGGAGGGTGTTGTGGTTTGGCCAGGATGAAATATGTTATTGATTGTTTTGCAGAATTTTTGTGGATTCATTCTGTATTTCCATTGTAAATTAGAACAGTTTTGTTGTTTGTCTAGTTTAATTTGGTGTTTGGCACTGTTTCTAAGTTGCTGGTAAATTAAATGGTTTTGGGGGGATTTATTTTTAGCCCAAGTTTGCCATGCTTTGCCCTTTTGTTTTAGGAGGGTACAGGTCTCATCCATTAACCATGGTGTGTAGTTGGCTTTGACATGAACTGTTCTTGGACGCCTGTTTAGAATAGTAAGGAAGGTGTCACTGAAGTGTTGCACAGCAGCATCTAAGGCCAGTTGCTTAAGAGGAGACCACTCAATTTTTTCAAGAAGATTAAGTAGAATCTGTAAGTTCAGATTTTTCTTATTATGATTTTGGCGGAAGTTGATTAGTTTAGTAGGCTTACTGTTTCAAAGTGGTCACTTAAGTGATTTGGGAGACACCCTGGTATTTGGTAATACTGGGGTTTAGTCAAAAAAACAGGGATGGTGCACTGAACCTCTGTCTATCAATACAGAGAAAATTAAGACTGATAGTAGATAAGAATGAATATATTCTAAGGGATACAAAACAGTTCTTAAATGATTTATATAAATTCTTAAATGAGATATCTCTGGATCATAGGACTTTGTTATTCGTCACATTTGACATACAGTCCCTGTTCACTATGATACCTAATGTGAAGGGCATTGATATGCTGAGATGTTATTTAGTAGAGCAAGGATCTTTAACTCACAGTTCTATAGATCTAGTATGTTTGTTGATGGAACTAATAATTGAAAACAATGTGTTTTTATTTGATCATGAATTATATTTGCAAAAGGAAGGTGTTGCAATGGGTACTCCCACAGCCAATAGTTATGCAAACCTAGTGATGGCTAAATTGCAAACTGATACATTTTTAGGGACCTGTAGATGTAAACAAGGTATTTTGGGTCTATATTAAAACATCAAAGTCTTGAAACTTTGAATGTTCTAATATCGACCCTATTCAGCGAATGCTGAAAATAGCGAAGCTGCAGAACACCAAATGTTTTCCTAGGGAAAGAATTTGGTTGGCCGTTTCTGTCACTTCGCTATTTTCAGCACTGTAGTGGAAAGTTACGGGTCGGGTTCAGGTAAGTGTGCGATTGTGTGGACGTGAGGGTTAGGGCACGGGTTAGGTGAGTTAGGGCTAGGAATCGGGTCAGGTAAGGGTGCGATTGTGATAGACGTTAGGGTTAGGGTGGGGTAGGTGAGTTAGGGTTAGGGCTTGGGTGAGATGAGTGTGCGATAGTGACGGACCTTAGGGTTAGGGTTTGGGTTAAGGTAAGTTGATAGATAGTAGTGTATGTACAGCTTAGTGTATGTGTGTGGATTGCTGTTTTTTTTGGTGTGCTTGTGTTGTGTGTATGTGTTTTGGAACAGCAAATTTTTTCCCCTGAAAAAAATTCGCTGCCCTGCATGTTTGATATTTTAAGCGTTCGCTGAATAGGGGTTGATATTAGAACATTCAAAGTTTTAAGACTTCGTTGTTCTAATATAGACCTGTTATTTTTACAAGCTTTTAGTAGATGACTTGTTTCTATTATTGGATGGCTATGAATGTGAATTATCTTTATTTTTTGACCACCTAAATGGAAGAACATCCTTCCTGAGGTTTGATATGAATACCTTGTAGAGTGAAACTAATTTTCTTGATAAAAAAGTTTACAAGAAAGCTGACAACACATTTTACACTACAATTTATAGGAAAGGATGTCATAGAAACAATTTATTGTATAGGACCAGCATGCATCCAAATCACATCTTCAGGAACATAGTGAAAGGACAAGGGTTCAGGATGTCAAGGCTTAATTCTGATGATGGAAAATTTGGGATTGATTTAAATGACTTAAAAGTTAGATTGAGGGAAAGGAGTTATAAGAACCAAGATATAGAAGGGTCACTTTCAGATATTAATATCCACAGACATACTACAGCAAGACTATACTTCTTCCAAGAGGTGCCACCCACAAATATTTCTGTTAAGACCACCTGTGATACAGTACGCATGCCTATGTTTTTTGGAAACAACACTAACATTATAGCAGATGTTGTGAAGAAAAACTGGCCTATATTAACTACTGACTTGACCATTAAGAATATTGTAGGAGGCAAACCTAAATTCTCTTGTAGGAATAAGAGAAAATTGAAACGTATGCTTTGCTATCCTAAAGATTTGAACACAGATCAACAGAGGAGGTTTATAGTTCCTTTCAGGAAATGCAGCTTTTGCAGATATATTAATTCCACTGGGGAGTTTATACACCTAGGTTTTAATAAAGGTTTTAAATTTAATACATCAGTTAGTTATGACACATCTGATGTGCTTTATTTAGCAGTTTGCTCTTGCAGAATGATTTTATGTGGGCAAGACCAAAAGACAAAGATAGAATAAGAGAGCATATATATGATATAAAGAAAGGACATCTTAATAATGCATTAGTCAAGCATGTATACATCTTTGAGCATACACATGCATTCAAGTTTTTAGTTATGGAAAGAGTAACAGCTGGTCATAGAGGGGGTATATGGGTGGGTATAGAGAATAAAACCGAGGTATCTGAAGCAAAATGCATAATCAGACTGTGGGCTGTTGCTGGTTCTGGCCTCAATGGTAGGGTACCACTCAAACCCCTCTTTAAAAATAGACCTTTGTATAAATAAGATCATATGACTTGACACAATATATATATATATATATATATATATATATATATATATGTATGTGTGTATATCTATATATATATATATATATATATATATATATATATATATATATATATATAGATGTGTGTGTGTGTATGTATGTATATACAGAATACTTTGTGCTATTACTTTAAATGCCATTGAAAGAATAATGCATTCGGATAAAATTTTTCTGATTGGCTGTTGGTCTAATGTTTTGTATTATTTAAAGCATATGTATAAGTTAAAACCTTTGAACGTCTGATGAAGCAGTGTCTCAACTATGAAAGCATTTATGTGGTAATGTCAAAAAAATATTTTTATACAGCCTCATTGCTTGATTCACTTTTATGTTTTTCTGGATATATTCCTTGGCTTTAAGTGAATCATTTATCCTTAGTGCCACATTTATTGTTGGTTGATACTGGGGTTTATTAGTTAAGAACCAGTCCAAAATAAATTGGTTTATCTGTTTTCTTGTCAATTCTAGTTGGGTGAGAAATCATTTTGTCAGAGTTACATGTCATCCAGTCCAATAATGGTTTCCTGTGACATGGCTTTTGTGATATTTTGGAGAATTATTTTGATTATACTGGAATTGTTTCCTGGAGGGATGTAGACGGCTATTATATATATGTTCTGGTTTAGTTGTAATCTGGTTATGAGTAACTCTGGATTATTAATGTTAGTACTATTTATGTTTACAGCTTGTAGAGAATTGCTATACCACCACCTTTCTTTTCTATTCTATCAGCTCTTAGAATATTGTAACCAAGTGGGGTTATTTCTATGTCTGGTATATGTGGTTTCAACGAGATTTCAGTAAGGATGGTAATGTCTGGGTTGTCAAGGTTTAGTAGAAGTATTTCAGAACTTTTATGTGGAGTTGATAGTTTGATTTGCATTGGGGAGTTTATTAAGATCTTGCATTCGGGGCCTGGTTTTGTGTGGATGTCACCACTAAGCATAAGTCTGGGTGCTATGTGACTGAGCAACTGAAAAAGTTTGAATATTTTTTTGTGAGTTTTAAAGGAAATTTTATGGAGGCTTACATTTGTAAAGAGTAGTTGGTGTTGTTTTAGGTCGGTTAATGTGGTTATAAACAATGATCGGGGCACATAAAAGCTATTAGGTGTTGTTAGGGAAGGGTTATTAAATGTTGTTGCTTGGTTTATATACTGATTGTCTACTTGGAAATGATAAGTGGTGAGATGAGCTGTAATCGTGAGGAATAAAGTTAATATAAGACCATGTACAAACATGATAGTATTTGTGTTTGATAAATAATTTGAAAAATGATCAGTACTGAGGGAAGTTAAATTCTTGTTTGTTAAGGTATTAGTATATTACAATGTCACATATTTGAGGTTAAAGGTTACGTATGAAATGTTTGGATTTCTATTGGGTAGTCACTTTTATGTCTGTGCAAATGTGTTGTAGATAGCTAGTAATTTGTAATGGGAGGGGTTAGTTATAATTAGTATAGTATATTGGGTGATTTGAACTTGATGGGTGTGGTTTGGTTACATTTAAATTACAGGTATCTGGGGTGGGTGGGATATAAGGGCAGGATGAGGAGTGGAATGAGCCCGGGCAAATGGAGCAGTATGAGCCAAGATCCAAGAAAAGGCAAGTAGGCATATGTAGGCATATGTTATTTACTGTGGAGTTTGTGGAGAAGTTTTAATTGAATTTATATTTTATTTGTAATTACTGTTTTTCACTGTTTGTAGGTAGAAAGGGATAGCTTGTTAAAAAGATTTACTTTGATTCATATTTTATTGTTTTACCTTTAATTTGACTGTTGGTTGTTAGAAAGTGATAGGTTTTATACAGGCAAGCTCTAGCCATCTTAAGGGGCCTAAACAGCTATAAATTCACACAGACTGCAGAGAGGAAAATCCAGATCATATCAAAACATTCCTACCATGGTTTGTGATTTATTGATCTTTACTGTTAAAAAGAAGTGCAACTGTGAACGTCAGTAAGCAGAAGCTACTGCACACATTCATGTGCAATGTAAAGGAATTACAGCTTTTGTCTGGCTTGCAGAACTTGTACAGTCAGAACAACTTTACTGTACTTACTTTAGTATTCAGTTGCATATTGTCTGATTTTTGTCATAGCAGATGAGTTAAGTTCTCTTTGAATTCTGTGGTTACTGATTTTGATTATTCTTTTCATTTGAAGCTGAATATGGATTCCTTAAATGAGTATGCAATTAATGATTTGCTAATGCACAAATATCTTGCACAGTGTAATAAATCAGGCAAAAAAGCAAACTGAAGAAATATAGATTAAAACACTAATGGAAGGCCCAAGGAAACAAACTGCTCCAGATAAACTCCAGAAGAACTTAAATGTAGAAACTTTTTGAAATAAAAACTTGTTTAAAACTATGAGAGATAAACACTTTTGAAACATCACCATGAAATTTAATTTTCTGGAATATTCCTTAAGATCCATGAGTGTGTTTGCAACACCCATATGCCTATTAGGTACAAAAGTTGGACCTCGAGCAAATAAATCCCCATGACAAGAATTAATGTCAACAGAGGGAACAATTGTGGACAGTGAAATCAGCAGTCAAATTAATCATGGTAGAATACATGTAGTAACATCAGGGACTGGGCTTAATTCTATTTCTTGTAATTCAGATGCCCATTGTCTCCTGGCTCCTCCTTTCCAATTTTGTTGGTTTGAATTTGAGTTTTGCCTGGGAAGATTCCTGTTGTTCCATTGGTTGTTCTGAGTAGAGCATCAATTCCTGATCCTTTCTGACCTCTGGAGAACTGGAGTGTTGCCATGTTCTAAAAAATCATCCTTATTTTCCTCCTCCAACAATTCAGCCACCACATCCTGTCTCAGGTCAGTTTGCTCCTCACCCAATGCATGAATATTAGCGTTGACATTAAATCTGGTACCCCAGGCTTGAGGTGATGGGGGAGTGGCGTATGCCTTCTTTTCTTCATATTCATGTCTATCCCTCTCAAGCTTCTTAACTTTGCCGGAACAAATATTTCAGATCTGTTTATCAATACTCCTGGAAATTAAAAGTTAAAAGGACTAGAAAGATGAGCCCTAAATACAGGGTTTGTATTTTACATCATTTATATACTTTTGTCTTTATTTTTCTGATTTTATGGGGAATGCATATTGTTCTATATATATATATATATATATATATATATATATATATATATATATATATATATACATATTTTTATATATTTTTATTCCTTGTTTGCAAATTTTGTCAATAGAATTGTTTGAATGCTACACACTGTGAATTTCTTTTATGATGATGTTTCATTTCCTGGGGGCCTTGGCAGTCATGTGATTGAACATAAAAGCCATAAAATGTGTGTGTACTGCCAGCAATGTCTATCTGATGAAGTTCATGTATTTTGCGAAGGAAAGCATTTATCTCTCATAATTTTAAATAAGTTTTTATTTCAAAGAGTTTCTAGATTAAAGTTCTTCTTGATTTTATCTGCAGCAGTTTGTTTCCTTGGGCCTTCCATTTGTGTTTTAACAGTGTAATAAATGCTATGCATGTTTAAAGGTAACTGATGATAACACTGGTGATCTGTGTTCCTTGTGTAAAACGTTGGATGATTTGCTTACCATTGTTAGAAGTAAATCTAGACTTAATGATGATGAGTGCACCCATGCAATTGGCATGGGTTGGAGAACTGTTGTTGCATATATTAAAGACTGGAACGGTGAGATAATGTTAGGAAAAGAACAACTAGAACACATTTAGGAAATGATACATCTATTGTCTGTAAAGATCATTCAAGCCCTATGAAACAAGACAATGCCCCAGATAACTTTGGAATTCTGGATGCAAGTATTCAGCAATCTGAGAATCCAGTTTATTTGGAATGAAACAAAACAAGAAAGGAAGAAGGTCACACAAATAACAAGGAAGAAAAAGAAACGGATTAATGTCTTAAAGAGAATATGTATTAAAAAGGACACTGCTTTGTTATGTAACACACAGGTTACAGGGAATGATAATATTTTTCTATTAGAAAACCTTAGTCTACAGAAAAAGGCATAATTTTTTTATAAAAGAAGCTAGAAAAAAAAGAGACAAGGGGCAGGTGAAAAGGAAGAAATCAAAATTGAACATGGAAGAGTTAAAGAACATTACTGTAAGAAAAAAGAAGAGAAAGACAGATGTTGGCTACATAGCTCAAGGTGTGAATTTACAATGCTAGCTGGATGAGAATGTAATACACAATAAAAACAGTGGGATTAATAACACTAATGGTGATGAAGATATATCCTTTGTAACAATTGATAGAGTAGATATTACTGCATTAGATGTAGAAGATTCTTCAGAGTTGGTCATCAAAGATATCATTGTAATTGAAGATTCAATTATTAGAGGAACTGATACTTATATTGCAGAGAAGATAATGAACATTGAATAGTGTTTTCCTTGCCAGAAGCAAAAATAGAAGATGTGAGACAAGCCTTGGAACGCCTTAATGTAAGGAAGTACAGATCTGTTTTTATTCATGTCGGTACAAAAGATCTCATCCACAAGGATTCTATGACTGTTAGGAGGGAACTGACAGGCCTCCTAGATAGTATAGGTTGTATTGGCATTAGGACGTATTTTTCAAAAATCACCTGTTGAAAGATTAGTCAGGTCACAGTTAATGAAAAGATTTTTTTGGGTAAATAGCTACATGGAAAAAATGGAAATGTGCAGAGCATCCAAGCCTAGTTTTCGGCACACATGTTCATACAGGATGGCATGCATTTGTCAAGATCAGGGAAGATAATTTTTTCAGCAGATATTTTGCAATATTTGACAAACATTAGGCAGGATTTTTGCCAGGTCAAAAATGTAACAGTTCACAGATAGCAACATTTGATGCATCTCTGATGGTTATTACTGCTAGAAGCATTAATAATATTTTTTTTTAATTGGAAAATTTGCTACGCTTCCACAAGATTGATGTTGTTTGTGAAACATAGTTAAAGAACAATGACTGGAACCATATTGGTCAGGTTGGAAATGTTTTTACTGTAACAGACATTCTAACAAAAATTCAGGTATAGATGTTATGATAGGGATTTAAAGATAATTATGAGACTAGTGATTATTACATGTTCAATGATAACACCAATACTATAGATGTGTAACTGTGACAATAAAGACAACCCTGGAACATATAACAATTGTTGGAGTGTATAGACCACCAAAGTCAAGTGCAGATGACCTAGAGGAATTCATACATTTCTTACATGGAACACAGGAGGGAAGAATAATATTAGCTGGGGACTTAAATTTACCAGACAGATGGGAATAATATTGATTCAACAACGTTAGTAAGGAAATTATTCACAGAGTATATTCAGGAACAACAATTGCTTCAGATTGTAAAAAAAAACCTTCTGGGATGGAACATACTAGACATTGTTTGTGTTTCTAAAGAAATTACTGTTACTTCAAGCCAAGTTTTACCACCATTGATTTGCAGTGATCATGAGGTTATAAAGGTTAATTTGTTGCTAGATAATTCTGCCAAACTGAAATCTAAGCCAATGCACAGAAGTTTAATTACAGATTACATGGAAGCAAACAGCCACTATGTAAAACTAACTGGAGTGAGGTGTTCAGTGGAAAAACTGTAGGTGGAATGTGGAAAGTTTTGAAACAGAAATTGAGTGCAAAAACACAAAAAAACGTTTAACATCAGGATCTAGGCATACAATGTCAGGGTGATATATCCCCCCCCCCAAACAATACCTGATTAAGGTGAGAGGTAAAAAATATAAGAAATGGAAGACAGGTTGAACTACAACTTTGAAAGCTGAAATAAACAAGTTTGGAAAACAGATTAAGCTTAGTTTGAGGCAAGATCAAGAAAAATTTGAAGAAAATGTATATAAAGATCATCATCTTCTTTCGGCTGTTCCTGTTAGGGGCACCACAGCAGATCACCCATTTCCATTTCTAACTGTCCTCTGCATCTTGCACTGTCACACCAACCACCTGCATGTCCTCTCTCACCACATCCATAAACCTTATCTTTGGCCTTCCTCTTTTCCTATTACCTGGTAGCTTCATCCTTAGCATCTTTTTCCCAATATACTCAGCATCCCTCCTCAGCACATGTCCAAACCAATGTAATCTTGCCTCTCTGGCTTTGTCTCCAAACCTTTCAACTTGGGCTGACCCTCTAATATACTTATTCCTAATCCTGTCCACCCTCGTCACACCCAGTGCAAATCTTAACATCTTTAATTCTGCCACATCCAACTCAGACTCCTGCCTTTTTGGCAGTGCTATTGTCTCCAACCCATATAAGATAGCTGGTCTCACTACCCTCTTGTAGACCTTCCCTTTCACTCTTACAGGTACTCGTCTGTCACAAATCACTCCGGACACTCTTCTCCACCCACTCCATCCTGCCTGTACTCTCTTCTTCATCTCTCTTCCACACTCACTGTTACTCTAAACTATTGTCCCCAAGTATTTAAACTCATCCACCTTCGCCACCTCTACTCCTTGCATCCTCACCATTCCTCTATCCTCCCTCTCATTCACACACATATATTCTGTCTTAGTCCTGCTGACCTTCATTCCTCTTCTCTCTAGAACATATCTCCATCTCTCCAGTGTCTTCTCCACCTGTTCCCTACTCTCACTACAGATCACAATGTCATCTGCAAACATCATAGTCCACTGGGACTCCTGTCTGATCTCGTCTGTCAACCTGTCCATCACCATTGCAAATAAGAAAGGGCTCAGAGCTGATCCTTGATGTAACCGCACCTCCACCTTAAATGCATCCGTCACTCCCATTGCAGACCTCACCGCTGTCACACTACCCTTGTACATATCCTGTACCACTCTTACATACTTCTCTGACACTCCTGACTTCCTCATACAGTACCACAACTCCTCTCTAGGCAGCCTGTCATATGCGTTCTCTAAGTCTACAAAAACACAATGCAACTCTATCTGACATTCTCTGTACTTCTCCATCAACACTCTCAGAGCAAACATCGCATTTGTAGTGCTCTTTCCCGGCATGAAACCATACTGCTGATTACTAATCATCACGTTCCTTCTTAACCTAGCTTCCACTACTCTTTCCCATAACTTCATGCTGTGACTGATCAATTTAATCCGTCTGTAGTTACTACAGCTCTGCACATCACCCTTATTCTTAAAAATCGGTACCAAAACACTTTTTTCTCCATTTCTCAGGCATCCTCTCACTTTCCAAGATTTCAATAAACAATCTGGTTAAAAACTCCACTGCCATTTCACCTAAACACCTCCATGCTTCCATAGGTATGTCATCTGGGCCAACAGCCTTTCCATTCTTCATTCTCTTCATAGCTATACTTACTTCCTCCTTGCTAATCCATTGTACTTCATGAGTCACTATCCCTACATCATCCAACCCTCTCTACCTCTCATTCTCTTTATCTATCAACTCCTCAAAGTACTCTTTCCAGCTCCTCAACACACTCTCCTTGCTTGTATGTTTCCCTCATTATCCTTTATCACCCTTACCTGCTGCACATGTTTCCTAGCTCGGTCCCTCTGTCTTAGTCCCTCCTTAGTGTCCGACCTTTCATGCAACTCTTCATATGCCTTATCCTTAGCCTTCGCCACCCCTCTCTTTGCCATGCACCTCATCTCCTTATACTCCTGTCTACTTTCTTCATCTCTCTGACAATCCCACTTCTTCTATGCCAACCTCTTTGTCTGTATACCCTCCTGTACTTCCTCATTCTGCCACCATGTCTCCTTGTCATCCTTCCTCTGTCCAGATGTGATACCAAGCACCTTTCTAGCTGTCTCTCTTACTAGCTCTGCTGTAGTTATCCAGCTATTTGGTAACTCTTCACTGCCACCCAGTGCCTGTCTTAACTCATCCCTGAACTCCACCTCACAATTTACCCTTTTTCAATTTCTACCATTTGATCCTTGGTGCTGTCCTCACACTCCTCCTCCTCTTCTTGATCACCAGTGTCATCCTACAAACCCCCATCCTATGCTGCCTAACTACACTTTCTCCGGTCACCACTTTACAGTCTCCAATCTCCTTCAAACTGGCCCTCCTACATGAGATATAATGTATATAAAGATATTAAGCATAATATGCAGTGTTTTTATAGATCCATATGATGTGGAAGGACTAAAGACATACAAATTGATAAACTGTGTGCAGATTCTAAAATGTATTCTCAGACACAACAGATTATAGATGTGTTTACAAAATCTTATGCAAAACAGTTTGGCTCCACAAAAGGGGTGATAAGTTGTCATAGTGACATCCAGGTAACCGAAGATACTGGAATCAAATTTGATTATATTGGAAAAGAACTGAACAAACTGGAGCCAAACAAAACATAAGGAGGGGACAGAATTGACAATAATGACCTAAGAACATGAGAACTTTTGGTACCATTATATCTATTATTCACAAGGTCATATAAATATGGGGAGATTCCTTAAGATTGGAGACATGCACTTATTAAACCTGTCTTTAATGGAAAGGGAGTAGGACAAACCCAGAATCATACAGACCCTTAAGTCTACTTTCATTTTGTGGAAAAATAATGGAGATGGTAATATTGGATAAGTTATTGTCAGAAATGGATAGGCTGAGACTTGAAACCATATATCAGCAGGCATATGTTAAAAATAGATCTATTACCACCTGTGTAACATGATGTTCTATAACAATATAATAACTGGTATGAATGAAAGCTTGTGCTGTGATGTAATTTATATAGCTTCATCTTCAGCATTTGACTGGATCATACACAAAACACTGATCAATAAATTAGAGCAACTAGGCATTGATGTATTCTTGATAAGATGGATAGCTGCATGCCTTACAGATATGGCATGACAAGTATCATACAGCAACTGGACAGATGAAATCCTTGATTACAATGTCCCACGGGGCTCTGTCCTAAGCCCTTATTTGTTTAGATTGCATCTTTCTGACCTTACTTTTTCATCTGAGATGTTCTACTGTCCATATGCAGATAACCTGAAATTTGGTAAACTGATTACATGTTACAGATAAGGCATGTCTGCAAAATAACATGACTAACTTGACCATTTGGGCACAGGAGAATAATATGCTGATCAATACATCAAAAACTATGCATATGAGATTTGGGAGACATAAATTGAAAGGTGAATATTGAATACAGCACAAAGTGAATGAAACTGTAGACTGATTTAAGGACATGGGTATATGGGTAGATCCAGCTATGAGTCTTTCTAATCATATCAACCAATTGGTTAATGATAGTTATAGAACTATAGGTTGTATAAAATATGTATAAAGTCTTAGAAATCAAAAATGATGATGTCATTTTTAGTTACATCAGACCCAAACTTGAGTATGGAATAACAATATGGAAACCCTATAAGAAAACAAGCATGAGTAAACTGGAAAGAGTACAGTGGAAATATACCAAGGGCATCCATGAATGTGAAAATTTAAGTTATTATGAAAGACTAAAATATCTGAACTTATACTGTGTTTCTTACAGATATCTAAGAGGAGATCTTATTCAAGTATATAGGGTATTTAGATACAACTACCTTTGGGAATGTTTGGGGTAATCAAAAAGTACTACATAATCATCAGACAACCTATGTAGAAGATTCTATAGGAATAGGAAGTGTAGTAATTGCCTCTCTGACAGACTAGCTTACGCATGGAACTGACTACCAAATTACATTAAAGCAAGTACTAGTTTAGATATTTTTAAGAACAGCTGGGACACATTATAGGAACAAGTGTTTTGGTATATTGGCAAGCTAGAAGGGCATTTATGCCTGTGCTCAAAATATATATATGTATGTATGAATGTGATTGGATAGGCCTTGGCATTTGTGAATAAAGACAGAGTGAGTGACCATTAGAAATCATTTTGCAGTTAAGTTAACAAAGCAAAATTTCATGAACTTTCTATTCATTTTATAGCTCAATATGGAAATCTTTCAACTGCAAACATGTCTTAATTTGCACAGTGGTCTGTCAGAAAATTGGAAGGTACTGTATTCAGAAACATGAGTTGTATCATTCTGCTAGAATGAATCAGAAGAATGAATAAGTTAAAGAAATAGAAACTGAAGTTATGAAATAGAAACTGAAGTTATGAATTTCCTGCAAAGTGAAGAATTTAGTGTAGAAAATGCAGTCCCTGGTAACATCACAGCATGATGTAAAATGAGTCCCACAATTAAGGAGAAAAAGGTGGAATGGTATATTAGTTTGCCTAATGGTATTTTTGCTGCTTTAAATATTGACAGGGATACATAAAGGTTACCACAAAGTGTAGACTACATGAACACTTAACGTAATCTTTCTGAGCGACTAGAAAACACAAAAATGAGAAAAGAATTTTATTGAATACATATCATGTACACTTAGTGTAGGCTTTATTGAATCCCGGGTCTTTGGTAATTAAATGACTAGTCTTGATAAGCTTCCCTCTGAAGATGTGTTTTGGATGATAGCTGTTAAAATGTAAATAATTGTTTTTGAAGGTTTCCTTCCTAAAGATAGAACTCCTAAATGTTTTGTTTATTGTCTCAATTGTGACAGACACATCTAAAAAATTAAGGCTATTGCTTGTCCACTAAGAATGAAATTTAACCAAGGAATACTATTTTTAAACTGGTAAAGAAATTGTACTCATAGTACTCAGAAACATACTGTCCCCACTGAATGATGCCCAGCCTGGTAAGGTCGGACCTTAAATCAGTCTCATCTGAAGTAGCTATTAAGCCTGTCACCATCACAGGAGCAAAAAAAATCTAAAAAACTTTTCCAAAGCAAACTATAGTCTACTAAGCGATGGTATAACAAGTTTTACACCACCCACAATCACAGACAACAATGACTGCTATGTAGAGGTGTACACAAATGCCCTGTATAAACACTTAAGCAACTGTATATACTCAACTAAACCTGGCTAGATGAAAACTAAGTCCTTCTGAAAAAACAAGTGACCTTGGTAGACCTCAAGTATAAATAGGTTCTATAACAAAAGGAAAAAAATTATATCTAAGAACAAGACAGAACTGACTTAACAGAGGAAGAATTCCCTCCACAACTTGAAGAACCAAATCAGAAATCTTGTAAAGTCCTCTAAGGCTAATTATGAAGCTGAAATAGCATCCCTAACTAAGGATAATCATAAGGCATTCTTTAACTATGTCCAAAATCTAAAAGAGAATGCCCAGCTATGTGCTGAACTGGTAGTAGATGGTACCACTCATACTATACTGGAGGAAACTGTCCAACCTGCTACCTGACAGATTTGGTGCAAACTTCACCACCAGTCCCTACTAGCCATACCCAAAAGCATACCTGACACCAATCCTCTGCCTAATATCTCTAGAGATCAGGTCATGTCTGCACGCTCTTAGGCAAAAAGACCTGGCCTCAGTAGGACCAGGTAGCATCCCAGGTTGCTTATTAAGCAATCCAAACCAGGACCTACTGGATCCACTTGGCGTTCTGTTTAACCATAGCCTGAGAACTGGCTTTGTTTCAGTAGAGTGGAGAACAGCAACAGTAATCCCCTTGCAGAAAGGGGGCCATCAACCGACCAAAAATACAGGAAGAAGAGGCAACAGAATAATCAACAAGAAAGAAATCTTATGCACAGACAGTAAAAGAGGAATAAAGAAGATTCAAAGAGGTGAAGATGGTGAAGAAAAATTCATTGTAAGAGTAAGCAGTAACAAGGAAAAAGCCTTGGGCAGGTATGATGTATGGGACTCTATAATTGCAGCATTATTTCACACATGGAGGTAAGAGCCTTTGTTCTTATTAATAAAGAAGCATTATGTGACATATTTTTTGAGACAGGCCAGTTTATGGAGATTTTTTTTAGAAAATATGAGCAAAAAAGAACTGTAATCTCTGGACTGAATATGTGATACAGTCATTTTACAGAGCAACAAAAAAGAGAATTATGGTTCAGTCTACAGATTTGAAAGAACATTTAATGACTTATGCAAAGATGTTATAGACACAACAAAAATATAGGATAAAAAGGTTTATGGACTTGGGGATGGGAATGCAGTGTTATTCTAAAAATGGAAAATGATAAATGTGGTACATTTCCCTAGTGTAATTAATGTGGATGGTAACAGAGAATTTGTGAGATATAGAAGACAGCGTAAAACATGTTTTTTTTTTCCTTTGGCAAAGAGAATCATTTAATTAGTGAATGTGACAAAACAAAAATGTTTTATTTGTGGTAAAACAGGACATGAAGCAAATAAAAACTGTGATTTGAAATGTAAAAAAATGTGGAAATGGTTGACATATACGGCTAGATTGTGAAGAAGAAATACAAATTTCAGAAAAAGAAGGTACACAATATTTGGTTCATGACAAGAATATAGAAAAAGAATAAGAAATACAGGCTAAAACACAGGATGAAGGCAAAGATATAAATAATATATATTCAAGACAGGATAAAAAGAAAGGGAAAAAGAGATAATTGATACTATTGAAGAAGAGTATATGAATTGGCAAGTAGTGAAAAGAAAGAACAAATCTACAGGGAATAGAGTGAAAGAAAGAAAGAGAAAATTTTAAAAGTATAATTACTAAAGAAAATAAAAAAGGTAAAGGATAAGATAGAAACAATATTAATTCCATTTAAAAGCTGAAGATTTAATCTTTAAATGTAAATAGTATGAAGAATATTAAAAGATTATGTATCTTAGAATGGTGTGCTTTAAGAGATACACATATAAATATATTAGAATATACTAGACTATGGGCAGAAGAAGAAAGATCACAACCAGAAATGTTATGGGGTGGATCAATTATTTGGAATGTGGGAAAAGATACATGTTAAGGAATATGTATATTATGTCAAGAAAATAGTAAGATACTACATGTTACATTAGTTGAATTAGGATTAATAATGGTAATAGACTTAAGATGGAAAATAAATGTTTATAGAATTTTTGCTATATATGCATATGTAACAAAGAAAGAAAGAGAGAGAATGTTTAAAAAATCCTTAATTACATGTGTGTGACTATTGATATAATACCATAGGAGACTTAATTGCAATTTAAGAACAAATAAAAAGTAGCGATGTTAAAATTAGTAAATGAAATAATGAAAAGGGGAAATTATACATATGGGATAATAAACATTGGATTTGTAGAAGAAGTGAAATCAAAACTGAATTTTGCTATTCTTTAATATCAGATTGTCTAAAAATTTTACAAAAATGGAGCTAAAAAGACAGGATTTTCAGATCATATAGCTATTTGGATAGAAGTACATGAGAAAGAATGATACATAATAATAGGTAAAGGGGTTAAAATGTTGAATGAAAAAGACCTTAAACAAGATGATAGACAGGAAATAAAAAACACTACGGAAAGATCATATGGGAATGAGAATATTCTATGAAAATTGGACAAGTTGGATAAGCTTCAAGGAAAAATAAAAAAAAGTGTTTTTTGGAATGTCAAGGGAATAAGAGGAAAAAGTTAAAATAAAATATAAAACATTAAGTCAAGAAGTACTTAGACAGTTAATAAAGGATAACAGAGCAGAAGCATATGAAATAAATCAAGAAGGATTAATAATTGGTTATATAAACAATATATGGTTTAAAAGGAATAAAGAAGAGGTAGAACATTATTTAACTAAATTAGTGAAAGAAAATAGAGGAATAAGGGAATTAAAAATAATGAAGGAAATAAAGTTATAATGCAAGAAGGAATAGGTGAAATAATCAAAAAACATATTACAATTGTTTGTTAAGACAGAAACAAAAATGATTAAAAAATATGAAGTCAATAAATTAAGTAAAGAAGATAACAAGAACTTGGAGAAAAGTATAAATGTGAAAGCGTTAGATAAAATATTAAAAGATATTAATATGAATACAGCTACATGAATAGATGGTATTGAATATTATATGTATACAGTACACTCTCAGCTATCTGGAATTCAAGCAACCAGCACTCTCAAGTAACCGGCAAAAAAAAATAAATAAAAAAAAAAAAAAAAAAATTTAAGGCATACAGTACAATTTTCATGTGTTGCACTTTATGTCCCCAACCCGTAGAAACATACCTTACATTTTTAGAGTTTTAGAATTTTAAAAAGGAAGATAGGAATAAATTCCCACTCTCCCCAACCTGCGAACAAGTCAAACCAAATAGTATAGGGTACAGTATTAGTCAGGCCTATTTTTAATTGTACCTCTCAAGCAACCAGAAACTACAGTAATCCTGCATCTACCAATCCCCATGGGTGCCAGTTAACTGAGTTTACTGTAATGAGATGGAAAATTGGAAAAAAGTTTTATTTGTAAAGGTATTTTATTTGTTAAGGTATTAAATGAATGGTTACAAATAGGAATGATAGATAAATAAATATGTACAGGAATTATAAAATTTATATGAAAAAAACAAACGATAATATAAACCGGAGATGAATAGTATTGAACAACACAGACTATAAAATATTTATGAGAATAATAACTAAAAGGTTAACAAATAGAATAGATAAGTTACTTGATCAAACAATTTTTGACAGAAAGGGAAAAGGAAGTCAAGATTTATTATGGTTAGTAAGAGAAGTAATAGATGATATTACAAATAAAAATGTAGAAGCTAAATTTATAAAAGGAGGTTTTAGCAAGGCATTTGATAAACTACAATATGAAGCTTTATGGGATATTCTAAAGTATATTATATAGGTAAGAAGACAATGCAAGTAATTAAGTCAGTATATGAAAGAATAATGTTAAAATAAATATTAATGGATGGTTAAGTGAAGAAATTAAGATATAATGTGGAATAAAGCAAAGATGTCTGTCAAGCAGTATTATTTTTTTCTTTAGCTATGAATGTAACCATGAATGAGATAAAAAATGACACATATAGCAGGGTACAAGGTAACAGATGAAATACAATTACTGATAATATATATATATATATATATATATATATATATATATATATATATATATATATATATATATATATATACGTAGATGATATAATGTTAATAATTAAGAGCAAAGAATGGATGGAAGAGGTAAATAAAAAAGTTAAATAAATTATTAAAGATGTTTGGTCTTTGCATAAATAAAGAAAAAAAATAAGAACTTTGGATTTATGGGAAATATAGGTGACATAAGGATTAATGAAGAGACTTTAGATAGATTAGGAACAATTTTTAGATTAAATGAATATAAGGAAAAACAACAAGAGAAAGTACTTCAGGAAATAAAATATATATGTACTTTTGGAAAATATATTGGTTGCCATATAGGAAAAAAGTATATTTGAGAAATTCTATTCTATTACTTAAAATAGCATATATAACAGATCTATATTAGAACATCACAATTTCATTATTTCAAATGTTCTAACGTTGACACCTATTCAGCAAATGCTGACAACATCGAACATTCAGAACAGCAAATTTTTTCCTAGGGAAAACTTTGCTGTTCCAAAACACATACACACAACACAAGCACACCAAACAAACAGCAATCCACACACATACACACAATATCTTGCAGCTAACCCTACACTAAACTGTACAAACACCACTAACTATCCACTTACCTTAACCCAAATCCTAACCCTAAGGTCCATCACTATCGCACACTCATCTCACCCGTGCCCTAACCCTAACTCACCTAACCCGCCCTAACCCTCACGTTCACACAATTGCACACATACCTCCCTCACTCTTTAACCCTAACTCACCTAACCCACATCCAATCGCACATTTACCTGAACCCGACCCATAACTTTCCACCACAGTGCTGAAAATAGCCAAACGACAGAAACGGACAATCGAATTCTTTCCCTTGGAAAAAATTTGGTTATCTGTCATTTCACCATTTTCAGCATTCGCTGAATAGGTGTCGATGTTAGAACATTCAAAATAATGAAATTTCAACTTTCTAATATAGACCCTGTATAACTAATACTTATATGATACCAACACAACATGAAAAAGAAATAATGTCTGTTATATTTTCCTTTATATGGTGATCCAGACTGAATGCAGTCAGAAAGGAAATTTCATATGTAAAGGAAGATCAAGAAGGATTAGGGCTAATAAACCGAATTGTTCATGCAGCTTCATTGAATTTATACAGGACTTTAATATGTTATAAGACAGAGAATAAAAATTTGACAGAATATATTTTGTATAACAAATATAAATGTTTTGGGGAAAAAAAATAGAAGCAGGAAAAATATTTAAAAGTTTTATGAATGAAGATATAAAAGAATATCAAAACAAAATTTTATTATGGAAATTAAAAGTGAATATGATTGAAAAAATAGGAAAGAATGCTATTTGAACATTATGAAAGAACATTATGTTACTGATTCTTTGGAACCTCTAGAAATGGAAAAAAAAAAAGGCAATAAAAATGAGACATAAATGGTATAAGAATATATATGAATGCAAGGAATTTTTTTATGGGGATTTTTAATAGATAAACTATCTGTTAAGGCTAATGAGTCCTATAAAAGAAAACGAGAAAGAATATGTATTAATTGTGGAGAATTTGAAACAATAGAACATGTGTTTTTGAAATGTTCGAGGGTGAATAAATTATGGGAAGAGATATGTAAAAATACAATGTTGAAACGTTTTGAAAAGCCTAACAAATAAACACAGACATGATCGTGTATGGCTACTATGATGCTAAAAAGCAAGAAGACATGAAAAAATTGACAGCATATTATTTTATGCTTTATGGACATTATGGACTGAAAGACTCAATGAAATCAAGTTTAATGGAAATAGATATTAGCAGAAATCTTAAAGAAAATATATTTTTGGTTATGGAAAAAGGGTAGGGGACATGTTTATTAACAAAATTGTTTAAAGTATAAATAAAGCAAATATGTACATAATAAGTATTATATATAAGTGATGTCAATCAATAAATAGCTGCTGTTTTTGATAGATGCTGTGGGAGCTTTTACATCCAACTGAGCTAACAAATCAGGCAAATGGTGCCTCAGTTTAATGTCTTTTTTCAAAGTAATATTTCAAAAACTAAATAAACAGATAAATAAAATAAGGATTATTAAAATTTACCCCAGTAATTACACGATACAAAAAAAAAAAAAAATCAGGAGACTGTCCTTTCATAGAAAACATACAAAATACCTAAAGCTTTGTTGACAGGAACTGTAAAGTTCACAGAATCTGGTGATAAGCATGTAATATGTAAATATGCCTCAGTGAGCGTAGAATATCGTAGTGCATAACAGAGTTTTTCAGTAGTAACAGCACACTGTATATCAGTCACAGCTGTTCTGTAAAGTCATGAAAAAACTATCACAGAGCATGATGTACTTAAACAAAGTTACAGAAATAAATTCACAATGTAAGCTCCCTAACATTCATAAATACATATCTAAAATAGAATCTCTCCAGTAAACTTACTGAGGACTATGTATTAATAATGTATGTCTGGTATTATTAAAATATGCAACTTTGTTTTACCAAGGTAACCCCCTGGATACACAGTAGTAAACCTCACCCAAACACCACCCAACACCCAGCACCAGGTGACGGTATTCTAAACTGATGAATAATCATGTCGATGTCTTTCCCCTCCGCATGAATATTCAACCGGGATTGTTATCATGCAGAAAACAGATTGGACAGACTTGTTAGTTTACTAAAGAGACACAGGCCACAGTACTTATGTTTTTGGCAGCCTCTCTGTACGTCAAATTATATGCAGCAGATCTGCATACAACATTCATGACAATGAGCACAAATCACAACATTTAACAGTACTCATGTTTTAGGCAGCCTCTATATATTACCTTTAGGTATTCAAAGAAAACATTGAAGTGTACAATAAGTGTACATGGACATTGAAGCCAAAAAGAAGAAATTACTTAAAAAGTATTGAAAAAAGAAATACAAAGAAAAAGCATGCAACCAGTGAAATAAATCTCCATAGCAATGAGCTAATTCAGCCATCAAATAAGAAACAGTCATAGTAGCATAAGCAATGCTTTCCTATACTGAGCACTATAACTGCATAAAACTATAACTGTGAACTCACTGACTTCATTAATAAAAATGTAATTTTTGGTACTTACCTGATGCAGCAAGTCCTTATCAAAATATGACAATAATTGAGGCACTGAACAAGCATTCCTTTGGAGACTTCTGTTTAATAACAGATCTCAAAACAGACAAGAGTTTGAGGTACATATCTTCTAATGCACAACACACCCAGACCCACTTCCCAAGAATGAAAATATCAAAAAACAAACAGGAATTTGAGGTGCATATTCCCCAAAACATAACACACCCAGAGCCACTTCCCCCAAAATAATATCATTAAAAATGGAATGTAAAATATAGACCATTTTGCATATAATGAACAAAATATTCACAGTCATGGTTGTTCATTCTTCTTGTCTGAATCAGTGTCCAGGGTGTCCATATGATTTTCAGCTCCCAGATTGGAATCTTCTTCATTTGTGGACTCACACAATGGAAACTTTTCAGCACTCTCAGCATACTCCATTCACTAAGCTTGTTGGAATTCCCTGATGTGATCAAGACAAGTGATAAATAATTCATCAAAATCTTTCCCATATTTACTTTGCCACATGTGTTCATCTAAATAGTTCAGAACGATGTGTGTCAAGGTACTACTCATAGCCTTAAACTGCCTCTTACAAACTGACCACATGCTCTCCACAGCATTGGTGTCTGCACCTGAAAATGGGTCCACAAAATATAGACTGTGATTGACAGAAAGGTGCTTGTAATTTATCCCTGGTATTTCTTCAATGCCTTGGTAAGCTGCCCCCAGATAGGCAATAATGGTTGTTCCTGGCAAAAACATGTCATTGGATAATCAGTAATAATGTGGCTGTATCTCTTCTCTCCACAAAGGTAAGGTAACCACCAACAAGCAATATATGCATGATGTCATGGGTACATCTGCATGCCATGTCAATCATGCATCATTTGCATACTACACAATGGCCATTTGGCATGTCAATCACTCAGGCCATGCCCATTTCTGTGCAAAATGGCTGGGGGATTACTGTAAAGCAAAACCAAATATGCTAGATATCACTTACAGATTCCATTTGAATCCATAAAAAGTCTAATAAAAAAAATAATAAAGAGAAGTGCAATCACTTCCACATCACCACAGCTAACAGTATCTAACAATGGGTGCTGGATATGCATGGTGAACATAGGTAATGCACACACCCAAGGAAATAAGGAGATAGAAAAGCAGACATGGGATGTGGATGAAAAGGGACACAAAAAATTATTTTGGAATAGAATAATCTGAAGGACAATCAGAGGGGCATGGGAAATGTTATATTATGACACATGACAGACAAAGGTTGGAAATAGATAGTAAGGACAGATAAATTACACAGACAGTCCACTGCACAACACAGTTAGTGGAAAGTTCACAGACAAGGTGGGGATGCATACCAACCATGGTAAAATGCAGACATACATATATATGTATGATATGATATGTTGCAAACTGTGTTGTAGTCATACCTGGATATGTATGATCAATGGTAGTTATTTGTTATACAGTAATAAATAGGGATCACAGTACACATTTGATAAATAAACCAATAACCAATTAGTCTGTCAGCAGTGCAAGCATAAGCCAAGCAACATCACAGATAAGCAAATGCAGATCTTGGAGTGACAGATAATACCAGCAGTGGACAGAACAGAACCTGCAACCATGTATTTAAAAGGCAAACAACCAAGCACGGTGCCAAACAGCAATACTGGAGCAAACTAGCTGCTATTACACTAGTAGGTGTACACAATGCAAACAGGTGTGTAATGGAATGCATATGGGATACACATATGCCATGTCAAAGGCAACATGCAGGTGTAGCATATATGTGTGACCTTCAGGGGCCTAATAGGAAATCACATGAAAGCATTGTCAATATGCATGCACACACCAGTGACATGCAATAAGAATATGGTCACAAATCTAATCTTACTGTTATTTAAGAAATATCAGGTTACAGACATGAATTTCAGCAATGTAAACTAGTTAATATGTAATACACAAGTAGAGCAAGAAAAAGGATGTATTGCAAGCAATGTCCAGTGACTTGTCTGCGTATGTCTTGCATCTGTATAATGGCCATAGAGTTGGCACACGTTGACATTGTAAACAAACGAATATGTGAAAATGGACAAGAATTACAATAAAGGCAAACATATGTTCAAGATATATTACATACCTACAAAGATGGAAGGGAGGTGGACAACATGGGCCCACATCAAAGAAGACATAGCATCTATGCTTTGTAGGCAAATGATAAGGCAGGACAGCAGGTAAGGTGACACATTACAAATGCATGTATACACCACATATGGTGGGGATGCAGTCAACCCAAACTACATTGCAGCAAATGGCCAATGTTTGTCACATGGCAGACTGCATTGTCAACGTCAACTAAAATAGGCATGTATAAATCACACATGCAGTATTGTGCAATCATATAACAACAAGAGGCATAGGTAAACAAGCTAAGAATTAGCATCACATACACATATACTGTCATGCCAGTGTAAAACCACATGAGGAATAAACACCTTTGTTTATACATCACTGACCCTGGTCATTACTGAGCAGAGAACAGCCTTGTCAGAAACATTATAGCACATTAACATGAACTCAATAACTGCTCACATTTCAAAGGTACAGTGCTGTTTCTCTGTGGATCAGAATATGAGACATATACATAAATCATTGACTATGTACACCATTTGCCAAAATGTGTGAATTTATGTGAATAAGGATTTAATGTGGAAATGCAGCATATACCAAAGATGGCATACTGTACTGTTACTGAATAAACTATCATTACCACGGTGCATACATGAATGGTACATTGGTGGTCTATTCATTCAGTAAAGGAAGACTGGCCATATGTATGAGATACAATTATATGACACAACATGGCATCAGCATTGCCAACACCACACACAATGCCAGTATGTCAGTGGGACAGCATGGCAACTATCATCCAAAACACCGAATCAGGATATGTCCTTTTGTTGCACATGCATGATATGTCAATACACATATCTCACCCATACCACTCTGGCATTGGTGGAATATGGGTAACATGATTTTTTCAAGTTTTTGTCAGTCACACACAAGTGTTTACAATGGAATTGTTGCAGCAGCAGCTGCATGTTAACTGATGAAATTCATAGACAGCTGAATGTTGAAGGAAAGATTAATTTGGTTATATGTGTTATGCACTCATTGAAACATAATGCTAAATGTCACATGATACATGCATTGTACATTTGGACCTGTATCACATAAGCATGGCAGTAAAATGGTATGCATGCCCAAGTTTGCATATACAGTCCAATCACCAATATGGCAAACATTATGGTGGCAGCATTATACAAGAGGATCACAGAGACAATACTTATGGAGCTGAGGGTCCACCCTGATGTGTATATACATCACAAATGATCCCTCAGGCTGTCTTCATGAATGGGTTATGCATAGTCCATGCCATGTCCTGGAAGAAATTCCCCATCATGTTCCTCATCTGTGTACAAAACACACTGGTCACCATCTCCCAGATCTGCTCCTGATAATTGTCTTGTTGGGGTTATTGGGATGTCTCCTCTGGAGAGCAGCAGAAATGATGGCACATGCAGCTTCCTCATCATCACCCCTATTTTTGTCATGGTTGTCATCATCGGAAGAGATTAGCATTAGCCTGGCATGCACTTGTTGCTGACGTCTGATGGGTGAGAATCCATAGGTCCCATGCTCTGTCAAGATCAATCACAACACAGAACAGACATTATATATGCATATCAGATACTACATGACCGCATGACATACTCACTGTGATACAATGAACAGGAAGAAAACAATCATTTATTTTATGCTATGGCCATTGTCAAGTGTATCTCCAAATGTACTCTGTGTCAGTAATCAAAACCATAACAATGAAAAACAAATATCTGACAGGCTACACATTCCTGTGAAAATCATAGCTGACATTAAACTGAAACTGATGTGCACATTTGCGATCCAACATGCATCAAGTACCATCCTGTCAACATGTGATGTCTGCAAATGAGAATAAAGGTATATTAGCATACATTGCAACTGTCATTGAAACACAATCTCAGATGAAATTACCAAAAATTATGTAGGACAATTATAATTAACAGATTTGCTACTAGTGGGTGGCTCATCATGCACATAACACCTTCCCTATATCCCATTATCTATATGTTTTCAATACTGTAACATGTCAGGAACACTGTACCCATCACACAATGTAAGCTGCTTACTCAAGGCCATGCTATGGTTTGCATAACACAGCTTACCAGTGGAAATCATGACATGACCTGAACAGTTATTTATTGGCCAGCATTAGGCAAGAAAAGCATATGCCAAGCCAACACACTTACATATTCTGACAATTGAAGTGAAACATACTGTGACACTGTCTCATGCAATGTTCACATGTATCTACTTTGCAAAACAATGCTGGAAAATGACAACAGTAGTATTGACACCTGCACTGTTTAATACTGATGTGTGTCTCAGTAAATTGTCCAGCTGACTATATGACAGAACATCAGAGTATTTCAATGTTTCTTCTTCCCCTGTATGTGTGCCCTGAACATTTATATAGGTGTGTGAATGTCAAATGTATTCCATGTGTGTTTGCATGTAATGAGTCATCTGAATAGTCAACCATTACCATTGTTATAATGAAGATAGAATGAGATGACATTTCCAAGGGAAATAAAAAAGCCATATGCCAGACAGCTGAGCCAGACAACATGGTCATTGGCTGACCTCACATCAGTTTAAGGAATGCAACACAACACAGTAATAATAATGTTCAAGCCTCAACTTAGTGACAGTCTGTGACACATGAAAATCTAGTATATGTTGTAGAGGCAGTATTGTCTGTCTACAAATGTATGCATGTCCTACATAGACATTTTAGTAATCACAACCCTGCAAAATGCAAACAGCATGCTGCTGCTTGCTGATTATGTAACATACATTTAGAAATATTGAAAATGAATGCCTATGTGCACAAGTATCCCCAAACACAGGATACAAGTATGTTTTAACCAAACCATCAAAAGTGTAGGCAGATGCGATACCCATGTTAAACTGAAAGGTATGCCAGACAGTCTCCAGCAACAGTGTGAACACTGACACAGCAGACACCCATTCAATATGTAAATAGGCAGGCTATACACAACAAATCAGTTACTGACAGCCACATCCACCCACACAAGTATGGCAACTTTCATACCTCTCGACTTTACAGATTTTCACAGGATGTCCAGATTTTTGCCTTATATTTTTGGTCTGTTCCTCATAAACATTCTGGATTTTTTTTGACAAATCACTGGGATGAGCTAAGGATTAAAGTTACTAAATAATGACATGTATTTGAGTTTCAGACTTCAGATCTTTAGAAAATGTGTTCGAACACAAATCCTGTTATTTGTGCAATGTTCTAAATGTGTCCCTAGTTTTGGGCCTTTGTCCCCAACATTATAACAGGCTTTGTCCAGATTTCTTGTCTAAGAGATTGAGAGGTATGGTGGCAATGCATTCATCACAAACAACAAGCAAAACATTATTAACTTCTATGTGAAACATACACATCAAGTACTATAATAGTTACACATAAATGACTGTCATATAGCTTCTAGTCTACACTTTAAAACATATCTTCAGCAAGCATGGCTTGCTGATAAATGATATGCAAACAGCTTAAGGTAATTCATACTTGTAAACACAGGTATGTCTGAGTATTGCACTTACATTAATGATGCGTGATGGGTATTCCTGCATTATAAGTAATATACATGGTATGGTAAAGTCAAAAATATAAGCCTGTAACAATAATCAGATTTATTTTATTTAAAAAACAAAGTAATCAACATATCTCTTTTCCTATTCTGGTCCTCCTGCCTGTGCATCCACTTGATGTACAGGGCATGATTGTGAGTCCATTCCTCATCACTTTCAGAAAGAAAATAGAATGTATGAATGATGCAGTTCTAAAATAACAGTGATATACATTGCTCAGATCAGGTTCTCAACTGAACACAGATTGATGAACTTGAGATTTAAACATGTAACTCTAAGCTACGTCCACACTCTAAATCTGGCACCTACCTGCTTAGCTAATCCATCTTGCCTGAGATTTGATTGTGGGAATGCAGTAAAAAGATCTGGATCCATGAATGCACAGAGATGGGGTACTTATAGGTATCATGGCTTATACTTTACAAAAAATACAATGTGTTGTGCCTTTATGAAAGTAAGTTGCAAGCATGAATGCATGTCAGTACAGTGGTCACAACAGGAAATCTTAAATGTAAACTTTCATTTCTCAGAGAGTGGAACACTGTCACGTAACACATACTTGTTAAAAGAGCACTACAAAGTGCTGTACATCGTGGACACTTTAACGAATTTATGTGGGAGGGCATAAAACATACATAGATATTTACTGGCAAAGTAAAAATTATAACTCATATTTATCCATGATATCAGGGAATCTCTGTGTTCTACTGTCCAAATGTATATCTGACCATCTCACTCCCTCCAAATGTAAGGATGAGAAGGATGCTGAAGTCAAATTAATAAACAATGGCCCAGTAATACATGAAATTCAGTTTGCAAATGTTTGCATATTCTACAGAACTTTTTGGCAGACATATACTAGTCTGTTCCAAGCTTTACACGTAAACTGTAGTGACACATTACAGATTATGGAGGTATTTGTAAAACTCTGGTGAATGACTGAGATATTCATAAGAAGGCTCAAAATAACTGTTAATATCAAGAAGCAGGTATGTACAGCAGGATTTTCAAACCCATACCTAATCAAGATATATATGGGCTGGCCTGTTGCCTTACAGGCTGAGGCAACAGCCAGCACCATTTCAATCTGAACAAACTAGTACTGCATGTGTGTATCTATATTCCTGTAGATAATGGATGAATTTGAAAACATCTGACACGTAAATGCTGTAGGCCATCATGATCCACAAGACTACCAGATATCATCAAGTTTTACAATGTAGAAGATATGTATAGACAGTTGGACATGCATTGCACTTGTGCTACACATTTAGACTTTAATAAAAATTTTTACTTTGTTAAGAAGAGCGGACTAACAAAGCAATTTATGACTAAGTATTCACACATACACAGGTAGATTAGGCAATACTGTTGAACTTTTATGGATAACTAAGAAATGCACGGCCATCAATGGAGTGGCCTAGGCGCTATAGGCATCAGTGATACATGGTCATACAGGATGTGTCAAATGATGTTATTATATGTTAGAAAACAGATATACGTAAACAATGTTCAATATTATGTACAATATAAACATTATTATATAAATAAACCCCATGGGAATAGAACCCATACTTATAGGGAGAGCAATCATCTTGCCTTCTTAATTATCCACAAGTTAATTGTCAGAACACTACATAATAGTTTAAATAGGCATGTATTTGATATATCTGGGAAACAGCTATATCTCTGAATCCCTTAGGAATGTCCAGCTATATGTTGGATTGTGGCACTTACTAAAGGCATCCATTGGCTGTCTCCACACCTCAATGACCCTCGATGAAGCTCTTCTGCATCCCTCCAGTGCAGGTCATCACAGTGGTGGTGAATCTGCACTCCAGTCTGATAGATTCCATACATCGCTGATGCTCCATCATGAAGTTCCATGGTCTGGCTGTCATCTGATGCTCCACTCCAGTGTAGACAGTCAGTATCTGGGTAGTCTCCTCTTCTGTCCAGCTGAGTGCCTGGGCATGTTGAAGCTTCCTGGAAGTAGCCATCTTGATAATGTTGATAATGCCTATAATACACAGTTCAGAAAATTGCTCACTGAGGTCCTACTCAGTTCACAGGTACCAATGCTCTAATATGTAAATGTATCAAAATCAGTATTTAAAAGTGGCACATGTTGTTTTACCAGATTATTGGAAGACAATGGGCACATGCAACATATGGTCCCATTTAATGATACCTATCGGGTACTTGTGCAGAGCACCTTCTCATTGCCCCAAGCTATTGGTTAATGAGCCGAATTTCCAGAACATGCATAGACGTGCAAATTGGATTCCAAAACCTCAAATTTTAATGAACCTCATTAATTATGTATGGTGCAAACGGGACTTAAAATTAAAATTATGCACATAGCTGGTCTTATTTTCAGTTATACCTGACTCATAGGTATCAGCAAAGGTAGTTTTGAACCTGCTAGCATTGCTGTGTTAGAAAATGTTTAGCTCCTTACAGACCCATGTTAACACTATTCCTTATCAAAGTATGTATGTATGTATGTATGGTTAAACTGATGTATTTCTGGAAAAAATGTGTGCATTATGAAAAATGTTAGTGACTTAGCTGAAGGAGAGTGAGAATGACCTGTATACATACAGGTGGTCACATCTGCATCAATAACATGCAGTGCTTTCCCATATGCAGTTGTGCAGACAGATGTAAATAGCACAACTGAACAGTATGTAAAGATGAATTCACAGATGTTCTGTATATCTTGCTTGTGACTTGATACATTCTGTGGTGTATGTGTGGAAAACTATGGATCACAACATTTGTATGTTGCTATGTAGTATTTGTTTGTATTGCTGTTATGGATATTTATTCATTGATGCTTCTTAAAACAAGTATTATAAGTACTGACACAATACAAAAAGGATCTGTGTTTATGTTTTTTTCCATGTACTCTTTCTGGCCTGCTTATGGATCCTGAGGCTTTCTGATGCTTTCCATAAGTTGTTCAATTGATAATTTGTAGATACTGTCCACTAATGTGGATGGCATCCACTACTCAGTAATGCTTGTGTTGATATAAGCTAATTATGTATAACATTTCATATGACTAATTGTTTTACACAGGTTGTCTGATTAGGCTCCAACTGCATTAATGCTACAGCCATCACACATGTCTGTTGTACACATATGCTATGTGTAGTATGTTAACGTGAAATGTATGCAGACTGTGTGGGTACCATGGTACAATACTGTTGTGTTTGGCCCTCCACTGTAATGGGTTCAAATCACACAGAGAGCCTCTACAGATATCACAACTTATGTTGCTGTTCCAAGTGTTATATATTCATGCATTGTTTTATATGTCACAATACAACATAGCACATGGACAATTTGCTAGAATTTTGCACTGCACAGGGTTTACAGTGGCATAAGCTATCCACAGAATTGTCTCCATATGTAGGCACTCACATGACTCTAACCATGTAGACAAAAAAGATAAAAATCACTCAATGAGTAAATGGACTGCCAAAGACATAAGATATGAGTGTAACAACAGCCAAACAAACAGTCAGACGCACAGCAACCATAAAAATGTTAATAAACAAATGTGAGTAGGTATGTGCTTTCACCACTAAAGGTGGCTTCTTCAGACCATATATCTCACAAAAGCAAAAAATAAATACATTTAAATGGATGACATCAGCTACTCACTTTTTAAATAAACCAATAAAATGCACAGCAATCACAGTATTTGTAGTGGTGAAAGTGCCTACCAACTCGCATTTGTTTATTAAAGTTTTTATGGTTTTTATGGTTGCCATGCATCTGACTGTCATTTGTTTGGCTGTTGAATCTAACCATGTGCCTATAACTGCCTTTCAGATGGCAAACAGACCTAGGAAGAACAATTTCTCCCCACAGGAGAATGAAATTATAATAGATCCTCTGCACGACATGGACAAAGACTACTTAGATGGTCAGGAAAAACAGTATGAAAAAAATTAAGCCTGGACCAACCTCACCAACATGATTAATGCTGTGAGAGGTCACAACAGATCCTGGGATGCCTATTGACGATAGTGCTCTGACATGATTCGCTGTGCAGCCAAAAGGGTATTCTGGTATAAGAAGTCAAGAGATGCCACCAGTGGTAGCCACCACTGACACCCCAATGAGATCACACAGTTTCTTGCTTCACTGCATACGACAAATGGGAAGTGCCACATACCTGGGGGTGGTATTGAAGCTATAGAAACAGGTGTTCCAGGTCACACATGTATGTCTTACATTGCATAACACTGAAGCATATATAGATAATTGCTACATATTGCTTTTGCATTCATATTTGTGTATTCTCAGTTTTTTGCTGCAGCATCAGAATTGCATCATGCACATGGGTCCACACAGGGTGATGACAACCAATGAAAGTGCAATGAAATGTAGCCATACAACTGCAATACATACATAATAGTGCATCCAACATGTGTAATGTTGTCTGAATTCATTTTCACAGGTCTGGCCCCTTCTGCACAACAGCAGGAAATAACAGGTGAGTGTCCCCATTTGCTGCTATCATACTTGTGCTGTTTACTGTCATATTGCTATTTCCCTCACATTGCAAACTACAGGTACATCTTCTGGGGGCATAAGCTATGCAGGTGCACCTATGGATAGACCAGGTATGGTTCTCCAATATGTTCATAGGCTGCAGCAATGTGTAGCAGACCTGTGCTGTATGACATTAATATTGCTGGTTTTCTATGCAGGGACATCTGGACAACATGGGCACCATACATCACATGAGTATCAGCAGACCCTGTTATTGTGGTGTATATATGTCATCATATGACTATCCTGTTACCTGCATACATGACTGTTTGCTTTGTCTGTACTTTCTTACTGCAGGATCAGCATTACGACATACAAACTCACAACATTGTGAGGGTGTCGATGGTATGCTATTACCGCTCTTTCATACATGTCATTACTGTCATTTCAGTTGTTGTCCTCTATTAATACTATGTCCTTCTACCTCTTCATAGGACAGTCACCATCAGTATCTCATCCACAAATAACTGGTATGTGTATGTATCCCATACTGTATGTTTTAATGCTGTTGGAATGGTCCATGCTGGCAAGGATGTGATTAAGAATGGTGTGTTTATGACTTTGTTTCCCTACAACAGTTCCATTTCATCTCTCTTCTTTGGTGCCATCTTCCCAAAAGACATGTAAGGTGTGTGCTATGCTTGGGTTTCTCACATATGTCATGCATGTTGCATATGCAACATAATTGTCAATTCCCTGTTATATAGATTCCATGACCCATATATAGGCAAGAACTCTTGGTAAGTTGTTATTATTTGTAACATTGTAATGAGATATATGTGCCATATGTCATTAATGATATATAGCATGTGATGCAAGCATATTTTCCTAACCTATATCATCCATCTCTTCTTTTAGCATGTCAACTGCCTTTATCCAGCATTAGCCCACCCATTTATCTTGATGTGAGATCTGAGGTGTCTCAGTGTGGTAGCATGACCCCTAGCACACAGGACACTGACTTGGTGATACAGTCAGTCCCAGATGGTGACAGTTATGTGGATGTGGCTGTACCTTAGATCTGGGGAAAAACTTGTACAGCCATTCTGACAATGTGGGGGCATCAGATGGTGAACTGGATGAGGCCTGTGGACCACAGCACCATGCTGAGTTTGCTGGTGATGTTGACAGTTTTCCACAACACATTCCTATTGCCTGTTACAGTAGATCTGGGCATGTAGCTGGTATGCATGGGCACGTGTCAGAAGGTGCCCAACTACTTCTACAGGTAAATGATTTTTCCATTGAAGTCATGAATCTGACATCCTTGCACTTAGCCATGTCATGGATGGTGTTCCACATCAGACAGGAGCACAGACATGGTGAGGTCATGTCATCACTGACTGCACAGATTGAAAGCATGTTATCTCTGGCACAGTCAGTTGAATCCTTGACTACAACAGTACTGGAGCAATGCCATAATAAAAGCAGGATTCTGCATGCCTTGACTATGCTTAGCCAAATGACACACACAGGAGAAGCAGAACCCCCTGTCAGCAGACCAAAGATTGCCCATTGGGCATCAATGTTTATGCTGCAATATGCACATACTTCCATTGTTTGTTCATCTGATGTGGGCCCGGCAGTCATAACCAGACAGTCAATTTTCATTAATGCTCCTTCCCACACTGTATCTCCACAAGCTGGCATCACACATCAGCCTCCTATGTGGAGCAACATGGGCCAAGTATTTCCGTATGTAGTAGATGCAGACATGATCATGGTGTGAGACATCGTTGTGTGCACCCTTGACTGCATTAGAGTAACACTGACCGTTGATCATCTCTGTCTGGTAGTGTTAGTCTCACCATTTGGTGATGATGATGATTGCTGTGCAGGCCACTGACAATGTCACTTGTCAGTGTTTGTTGTGAAGTCTTAAGTCACAGGAATCTGACATTTTTGCTAACGATAGGTGACTCCATTTACTAGATTAGGGTTTATCCATAGTTTACATTGCTATATGTTGCTTGTGATATTGACAACAGTTCTGCATTATGTCCTGGGTTGGTTTCTTGTTTACATCTTTTGATAGTGGACAGATAGGAATGTGTTTCACAGATGTGTATCCCTTGTTGTCCGCCATACACACATACACCACTATGAGTCTGGCTGCACACCTGTGTCACTTGTGGCCTGAGTTGATGATCCATCATGGGATAGATTTGTATATGTTCTACTGTTATAAATTAAAATTATGTTGTTATGTCTGATGCTTAGTGTGTACATCTGCTGGGTAATGTCTGTTAGAGACAGTTTGTGCTGCTGTGGTGGGACAACTCCTGAACATCAGTGTTTAATGCGTGTACTTCTGTACGTGTGGCTTGTCATGACCCCTAATTGTGTGTCAGATGCTGCATGTTGCCTGGGCCAGGACTTGTAGTCACACCCTCTGTTGCTCACTCCTGTGTCTTCTGCCCCCTGTGTCCTCCTACTCCTCTTCTGATAGCTGTGGAATGTCATATTCAGACATCTGGGTTTTTTTGGGTAGTTCACCTACACCCACACCCACAGCTGGAAGACCACTATGTACCATTGTTAGCATGTGGTGTAACATGGCAAACCTAGCTTTGTATACACCAAACATATACTCAATGTTATTTTATATTGTTGCATGCACTGTATTGTAGGCCTCCTCTGCAGAGTTTGACAATTCTCTTTATTGGGTCATTAGTCACAATTCATGTGAATAACCACAGTCACCTGTTGTGGGGAGTTAACACATATGTTGTCATCATGGGTAATGTTGACAGGGATGTCCTTAGTTTACATCCTAGCTGTGTTCCTGTACTTACCCAGTAGTAGTCCCTCTGGTATTTGACCTTGCTGGAATGCAGATTTCAGACCACTTTCCCTCCATTTGGCAGCATTCATAGACAGTGCCTAGGTGTGTTGCCATGATGTTTGTTCTGCTGCTATCTGCAACACACACACAAACTGGTACTTCAGGGATGTATAACCATTTCTGTTGATGTCCACTTCTGGATGAACTGGGGTCTTAATAATAATGTGGGCAGCCGTCTATTACACATAGTACATGTGGAAAGTTTGGAAGCTTATAGGACTGGTGTATAGTAATTTTCTGCTCCATGGTGGTAGATGGAAAGTATATGTATTCATCCACCTTGTTGCACAATGCTACCATGAATTTTGACAGGATATGACTGGCATCTGTCAGTGACACTCCTACAGCATCTCCATGTGTCTTTTGGAATGTCTCAGGTGCCAGTCCACCTAGGCTCAGACACACTTTTGTTTAGAGATGCATGGGGTTTTCTCACAATGTCTGCACAGCCATGTGTGTGGTGCAAATGTTACACACAGCCAACAATAGCTGTCTTTCTAGGCAGTACCTGTCAATGATTTGTTGATGTGACAGTTAGCTTAGTTGCAGCCTTGCTCTCAGCATACCTGGCTGCCTTCTAGGACACACAGCCACATCCTCCTCCGTAGCTTGCTGTGCCACAGCCTGTTGAAGTTCATTCACTACAGGTTACATTTCTTTATTGGGTTCAGTATTATTATGGATTCCATAGGGTTCTGTGAGAATAGCTTCCATTTCTTGCTTTGCAGTATGGCATATTTACTAGCTGTCATAATGGTTAAGATGTTTACCTCACAAGGTGCAGGATATGATTCCTAGTTTCTAGAGAAATTAGCTAGGATTAAAATGGCTCAAAAGGACATCTAACATAGTACTTGGCTATGACCTAATCACACTAAAAATGTATGATAATTGTGTAAGTAAGGTATATCGTTGTATATTTATCTTGTGGCTACAAGGGGTACACATACTTTGTGGCTGGAGGTTGGTATAATGGTTAAGGTAAAAAACTAGTCCAGCTATGTAATAGTGAAAACCAGATCCCAGCAGCCAGCAGAAGCAAGTCTTATAGAGAGAATTAAATACTCAAAAGTTCACAAAAGTTAAAAAGTGCAATTTATTCTGACAGAAAATACGTAAGCGCTTTCACAGTTCTGAAGAGACCGCTTCATCAGACCAAGGTCTTTTGAGTATTTAATTCTCTTTACAAGATTTGCTTCTGCTGGCTGCTGAGATCTGGTTTTCATAATTGTTAAGGTGTTTACGTAACAGGCATGAGGTGCAGAGTTTCATTCTCATATGGGATAATTAACTAGGCTTAAAATGGCCCACAAAGGCAATTAGCCTACTGCTAATCTATGTGCCTATGACAAGGATTTCCAAAACAAAACTGGCATTGCTGTTTGTCACATTTAAGTTGTATTGGGTATGCAATATGTGTATTGGAATCCAACGCACATCCGTGGAAACTGCAATTATCTTATACTGAAAAAGTAAGTTCTCCATCTGTTTGCAATGTATTTTCTGGTGCACTGAACTCTTCCTTTAGTGTGTTATGCTGTCAGTAACTAGCTTTTGGAATCTGGCCTTATGCCAATTAATATAGCATATGGAAGTGGATAGGTAGCACTGCTGGAACACAAAACTTCACATAAATAAATGTATAAATGAAATACATGAGGGTCTGTTTTGTTCTGTAGTATTAGGGAATTCAGGTAATAATGAATGCTCTGATGATATAATAATAAACATATTTTTTATTTCTTCTGTGTAGCTCATGTCTAAAATTTAATTTTTATTTAAACATGGGGCTAAATTCCAAACAAAAAGTGTGGACAGCACAGCACATTGAAGGAAGACTTCAGCACATGAATGGCGGATGGTATTGCATAAAGTGCACTTTAGCAAGCCTTAAGAATTATTTATTCAGTGAAGGATAATTATGGAATCCTTGCATACTTGCTGGATTCTAAAACACAGTCAAGTGCACTCAATACAACTTAAATGTGACAAAGTGTTCCACCAACAGCTTTATGAAAGCATTTGGCATAGGCCTCTTCTACTGCTTTGAGACAAAACTCTTTCAGTTTGAATCCTGTAGAATCTGCATTATTACTAAAAATAAATGTGACCAGTATGTAATGCACTACAGAAGGCTGAGATACTGCTAGCCATAGAGGAAGATCTGGTAATGCATCCCAGAATGCAGCCAGCTAGATGCTGAGCTAGGCTATATCTACACCACTTGTCTGATCAATAAATCATCAACAGGTACTGATTAAAGAGACAGCATGTGCAGACTCCTTGCAGCATATGTGCCCTGTATATGTCTGTACATACCTTGCAAGATAACACCATACTTGTCTAAACCAAAGTATGTCTCAGCCTAGGTGTACTAGAATCAGGGACATTCCAAAGGCATATGGGAGATGGAGTTGGAGTGTCACAGACAGCTGTCGGTCACATCCTCTCCCAATTCCTGGGAGCAGTGTGCATCAGCGAGGATGAGTGCATCCTCTTTTCATCCCCAGTGGTACAGTGCAGGAATATCATGTACCATTTCTGTGCTATTGTCAATTCCTTAATCTTAATGTATAGCATTATGAACACATACAAAACACTGAAAGGAAACAACAGTCCAGGAAGACCATCTACAAGGTTCATCACCAAAGAGGAACACACAGGCACATGTGTGGGATGCAGGAGATGTGCACAATATGAGTAGTCATTGGACAGGTAGGATATCATCATAAAGAGTAATATCATAGAACATTACCCATCCAGTAAGCCCAGTGACAAGAAAGAAAGGTTCATCACACAGAGGGGAATTCATCAGAATATACATACACTGGCTGTACAATAACAGTGATACTTCACCTACATAGGCTATTGCTGCAATGTGGGTCATTTTCATATAATATATGTACAAACATGCAGAGCATCAATGATATTGACCACATAGCATACCTGCAATATACAATAATGACGATACAGCAACATATGTGTGTGTGTGTGTGTGTGTGTGTGTGTGTGTGTGTGTGTGTGTGTGTGTATGTGTGTGTGTATATATATATATATATATATATATATATATATATATATATATATATATATATATATATATATGCAGATTCAGTCAGATATGGAAATGCACATGTGGGAAATATAAGTAAGCATGGAGATTGAAAATGGAACTGCTTACTCAGAAATGCAGTTAGTTCTGGTGCTAGGCATGTGCAGAATGATATTAAAATGCTATACATGACACAGGTATGTATAGACAGTCATAGCTGTGCATGTGTGAATGGCAAATGAGGCAGACTGCAAGGAAAACAGCAGTCTGTTCACTAACAAAGATGCAAACATTAAAGCATGGCATCACATAGTGCATTACTGTTGTCAATAACATCACTAACCGAAGCAAATGTCAATCAGGTAATACATGTTCACAAATGACTCTCTCCACATATGTCACAAAAATGTATGAAAAACCTGTATCATTAGACATGTCAACAGGACTGATACATTACTGTGTCAGTGGTCAGCAGTGTTCCTCATTGCCACAGGCTTAGAATGACTCAACAGAAAACGCATTAGATCAGTTGTCAGTGTTACACTAATGTAGTCTAGGTCACCCATGAGGATGGCTCACACCACGTTCTTGGCTGCCCTTGCCACATCTGGAAACACTTTGCCCATGTTGCTCATTGGAGGAGCTGGATGTAGTGACACCTGCAGGTGTAATTTGGGAAGTAACATGACTGTGTTCTGACAGTCTGGACATGCCTGCTGTGCTCACATTGGAGTAGCTATTAGCAGGTGTGTGTTCACTTTGCAGTGCAGGCATTGTTGTCTAATGACCAAGTATGGGTCTAATGAGAAGGATTTGGCCTCTGCCCACTGGAGGTATTTGGTTTAGTACAGTCAAGGCATGCACTACCTGGTTAGTTCTATGGCATTGCTCTAATACTGCTGTAATAAAACTTTCAATAGAGCATATAACAGACAGCACACTATCTGTTACATGCTCTATTGAACATGTAACAGACAGCACAGACAGCACACTGTCATGCTGTAAAGCCAATGCAGCTATGATTTCATCATGGCTGCTTTCTTGACCTTCATATAACACATGTAGCTGATGCGCTACACAATTGTTTGCATGGCCAATAGCATGAAGGTCAGCTCCATGCTATGGCTGGGAATGTCATTCTCTTGTAATAACAAGTGGACACCCTCTGATATACTTCCATGTGCAGCAGCAATGGTCCCATGTGTCCTGTGATGGCAGTACCTTTTGGATGTGGGGGAGTGTTGCTGCATGGAACAATGACTCATGAACATTATCATTTCCATCAGCTGAAATCACCCTGTCATCAGAATGTTCAGCTACATTGTCCTCTATATCTAAGGCTACAGCATGACCCACAAGGCTGTCCCCATCTGGGCCAGACAGTAAACCCAAATGTAGCCAACTATATGACTGAAATGTTAATGGGAATATGAACTTACCAGGATGACATGCCTGGGTGAGGTTCATGGACCCTATATAACACTGACAGAGATTTCATGTTGGCTACCTATTGCACACAGTTGACAATTGCAAAGAAATAGAATAGAATAGAATTGTAACACATACCTGAAATGTCTTGGTGGGACCCCGATTCTATGGGTGAGGTTTGAACTGAAACTATCATGGGGAAACATAAATAATAAATCATCAGTAGGCAAATAATGACCATCATGATGCATTCTAGCAGAGATATAACACACACAACATAATATGTACATATGACATTTGGCAGAATCTGCTGTGAATTTTGCTGTTGCCCTAAGCAAGTGAGGAAGAATGCACTAGTCAAGAACTGCATAGCCATGATCATCAATAGTGACATATAATATACAAAATGTCTTACCATGCATGTCATCCCTGTTTGGGAAGTGCATCATTATTGGTACTGCAGATGCTGTAAGATAAGGAACAATAATATCAATATGTGGAATGCTAGGTCAAGACTGCAGCCAAAGGCACATGATAACTACAGCACAAACTAACAGGATATAAAGGCACTTATATGAAAAACTGTGGACATGTTGTGAAGATCTCCCTATGTATGGAAACAAGCATTATGAATAACTGATATCACAGTTTTGCTCATATTTGCTGCACCCTATTAAAAAGTGGAAAACCATACCAGGCCTCTCTGTAGGTGTATCTTCACAGGGCACATCTTGTGATGAAGTATCTGTAATATACAATGGCATACACAGATTTAATTGTGACCATAATCCACTGTCATGACAGATGTCAGAGGCTGAGACAGCTATGCATCACAATAAGAGTATATGAAGACTCTTATGTGACCTGGGTTGATGCTGTGCTGATGTTGATGGATCTATGCAATTGCAAAAGACAAACCTCATAAATGTTGTTGGTAGTCTTAGGTATATATATTGGGTTTTTAACATAGTATGGGATGACACATTTGGGATCCACATCACACGTGTGACCATGTTCAGTATGCAAGTTTGCTGCTGGACAAAATAATATGGCAATACATGATTAATTTATACATTCATTTAAAGTCTGAGGCAGTGTATATGCTGCAATGGTTGTAAGTTTATTACTTACATGTACGTCCTGGAACACCAGTTTCAATACCTCCACCAGGTATACGTCAATCATGACTGATGGTATGATGTGATGCTAGGAAAATTGTGACATCTTCTGGGGGAGTTGATGGTGGACCACCTTCCATGGCATTCTTGGAACTCTCATAAAGGTGTACTCATTTAGCAACATGGATGTTCATATCTGAACAGCATCGATGACAGGCCTAACAGGATCTATTGCGTCCACCATCATTAATCATATTGGTTAGTTAAATCCAAGCCTCATTTCTCCACACAATATTTCCTGTCCGTTCAAGGAGGCTTTGACCATGCTGTCAATGATAGTGTCATTTTCATGTAGTATGACATTGTCACCACTTGGTCGGTTTGACATCTGCAAGACAGTGTTATATGCACATGTTGCCAATTGACATGATGATGTTATATGCATGATTCGAGTTACTTGCCGTGCTCCACTTACCACTGTGAGTTATGTTAAATAATCCTTTATCATGTTATGGATTTAAGAACACAATGAATATGAAAATACTGCCTAAATATGTACACTGTGATAATTCAATAAAAGTGTTTGGGAAAAGTAAATGTCACAAACATCATCACATGTGACAATCCATTTCATTATCTGTATATGGCATATGTGGGATTTGAATCCATTGCAGAGAAATCACAGCAACTAAAGGACAATAACACAACCCTTTTAACACACACTGATTACATTGCACATCATCACAGTACATACTGAACAGACAAAGCCCTTCTCATGCTCTCTGTACCAGATTGAATGTTCTAACAACTATCTCTATTGAACTAAGGAACCATGTGTATCTGTAAACTATGCAGGATCCAAGAGTATGTGTAAACTATGCATTAAAGTTACAACTTAAGGAAAACCCCAGAAATCTTCATTCTCCATAAGCATTACACAGAAAGTAGAGGAGAATCACAATAAACTATGGAAGCCTGCTCATTCCACATGCATCTGTAGTACATGCATTAGTGCAGCTCAGAGAGTATCCATAAACTATGCAGTAAACATACAACTTACGGAAGCACACAGAATTCAGCATTTTATCCAAGTATCCATATATGAATGCTAATGCGGTAGGGCTAGCTACCCAGCAGTGTGAACTTTGGTTCAGATAAGTGTCACTGTTGAAGTGGAAACCTGACCCCATGTGAAAAAATGGGAAAAGGGGTTGTGGATGGATGGATTCATATGCATGGTTATTTGTTCAACCCTACAGATACCCATTATTTCACCGCCACTTTATATGCCTGACTTGTTTAAACAAGAATGGACTGACAACATGTACAATTTGAATTATAAACATTAAACATAACATACATATCTAATGACAGCATTGTATTCCCCCACAGCAATGCTATAAGGTTAGAGCTTATCTTTGTAGCTAGCTGGAAGTCAGCTATGCCTGCCAGTGAGTGCACATATGTGCATAAGTATCATTTGCTCCTTAAATTATTAATGTACTTCATTAACATTCAAGGTTATGGAATCCCATTTGCACATGACTGCATATTTTCCAGAAATTCAGTGCATTAACCAATAGCTCAGCATAATGGGAAGGTACTCTGTGCAACTATCCAATAGGTATCAATAAATGGGACTATCTGTGGCATGTGCATTTGGCCTCCAATAGACTGATACCATGTTATATTACCGATTTTAAAATGTGATTTTGATACATTCATTTGTCATACCATTGCTGCCTGTGACCTGAGTGGGACCTCAGTTAGGAATTTTCTGAAGATGTTTTTGATGGTAGTTCCAACATTAACAGTGAGGATGTTGAGCACGAAGAGACATTCTAGGGCACTGAACTGGATGGAAGAGGAGACCACCCACATGATCACCATCTATGCTGAACACGAGAAGCCGATATGAGCATGTTCCAGGAACTTCACTACGACTAAGATACGGAACTGGAATAAGGAGCACCAATGATAGACTTGGATTTTCTGGAATGGAGTGCAAGTCCCTCAATGCTATGATGACCTACAGCCATTGGAAGCTGACCATGTTTGCAGGAGGGTTGCTGAATTCTGACAACAGCCTGTGGATGCCTACAGTAAATTTCATCAACCACACCTTAACACCTACATTATAAAATAAGTATTTCCTACATGTATGCATGTATTGGAATAATTTCACAGCTGCCAGTAATGATAAGTCTAATGCTAATGTATTTAACTTTATACACGTATAACTGTGAATTATCTGCCATAAATATTCTTATTTCAAGAAGGACTGATTAGGTATGTTGATTAGCTCAACTGGTTAAGCAATGAGGCACAGTGATTGATGATCTCCTGTGTTTGGGTTCAAACTCTATTTCACTGCATTTTGTAAATATTGCTGTTTATGTAGTTGTTATCAATCCTAAGCATTTTAAGTCCTCTATTTTCTTTGCAGGGATACAGTACATCCTTTCCAAATATATAGAACAGCCTTGTTTCACTGACGCCTATACATCACAGGCTTCAGATGACTACATATTTCTCCTTTACCCTTAACGGTTTAACAAGCCTCGCGTAGTATATATCTATATGTGTGAATGCTGAGTAATACACACATACATTATTAGTCTCTACATTATTAAACACTTTACATTATAATGTGCCTGTGTCTGTTAGTTCAGACTGTTGAGCTCCTGGTCAATGCAAGCATGGATCTAGGTTAAATGTCTGTAATGGAGCTTTTTATTTTATTTTGGTTCATACTTATTGGAGCAGAAATGTGAGTTAATTGCCTGTTCAGATATGCAATATAGCTTTTTACATATCTAGTAATTATGTGGTGCATTGGTGCCTATGGCCATGGATGACTATGCATTTTCCAGTTATACAGTACATTCTGCAAATTTTCCTCAGTAATTCTTAATGATGGGGTGATTTATCTGCCACCTAGCTTGACCTGTTAAGCAATGGTCCAATTTGAGTGTCTCAAGGAGAAATACGGGTTTGAATCATTGAGGTTATACCTATATTTCAGTAAAGACTAAATAAGAACAGATATGGCAGATACTAGCTTGTTCAATTATGCAGTATGACGTTTTCTTGTTCAATTATGCAGTATAACGTTTTTTAAACATCAGGTGTGCATGAAGTGTAATAAAGCCTACAGCACTTAATTAATGAATAAATATGAATATCTCCATTATCTGTAATGTTTCTGGAAACATCCCAGTTCTGCCATTATGGCTGCATGTATATCTCATTGTCAATACATCTATATCTTAGCTGTACATCCTCAATGACACAATATATGCAGATGAATTTGAACATTGACTAATCCCTACATTAATGTAAAAGTGATGTATGTTCCAGCAGTGATGTACTTGTTTTTCTGTCTATCTATATCTATCTATCTATCTATATATATATATATATCTATCTATATATCTATCTATCTATATATATATATATATATATATATATATATATATATATATATATATATAAAATATATATGTACATATATGTGTGTGTGTTTGTGTGTGTGTGTGTATGTGATTGTGTGTGTGTGTGTGTGTGTGTGTGTGTGTGTGTGTGTGTGTGTGTGTGTGTGTGTGTTTGTGTGTGTATATATATATATATATATATATATATATATATATATATATAGATATATAGATATAGATATATATATATATGTATATATATATATATATATATATATATATATATGTACTGTATGTATGCATCTGCATCACACACGCACACACATGCACAGACAGATAGATAGATTAGATAGATAGATAGCTAGATAGATAGATAGATGTATATACACATTCTATTACACTGTCTGAGAATGTGAACTCAGCAATGTTACAGGTTATGTATAATGCTATGACTAGAGTGATGTCATTCAGTCAGGATTGCATGGTGTTCTATTTCAAATGTGCAGCACATGTTTAAAGTTGGCCTTTTACTTTAACATTACTGATCCCTGTCTGTGCAGCTTCCCTGCATAGTTATACATTTCTGTTATTTAAGCTACATTAATCCAGGCAATCACAACCAAGATGGATTATCTAGGCAGGTAGGTGCCAGGGTTAGAGTGCCAATGTAGATGTGAATCACAGGTTCGAGTCTGTGCTTCTCCTGTTTGTAGACATTACCCCTCATGTGTGAAGTAGTGATAATTACGAATGTGAACTTGTATGTCATGTTAAGGCTATAGATCATGTGATGCTGAGTATTCCTCACTGTTAATATATAATTAAGAATCATTCTATGCCAGTTATGTTTTTCCTTTAAGCAGGTTATGAGATCAGAGACAGGAATCAGGCACTGAGCATCGAGTGGATGCACAGGCAGGAATAGCAGCGGAGGGAGAGAGGCATGTGTTCTAATTGTAGATATTAATTTCCCCAGAAGCAATCATACATTGTTAAAATGACACTTTTCCTTGCAGAATCAGGCATACTAACATTAATGCAAGACTACCCATAATGCATCTGATAGGTAACTGCATTAATCGTTGATTTAATGTGAATAACATTATATTTGTAATGAAAACTTTATCTTTTGAGTTATAAGCAGAGAATATTTGAAAAAATATTCATATTTTGTTTATGCACAACCTATATTATAGACATATCTATATAACTGTCATAATGCTTTTCTGTAGTCTGTTTCACATAGGCATTCTTGTGTTGTTATCTTTTTTGAGAATCAGCTGATGGCAAACTTAT